>NW_024475665.1:0-12799 GCF_017654505.1 Polyodon spathula | reverse complement strand
TCACACCCAAACCGCAGCAGAGACTCACACCGACACCGCAGCAGATACTCAAGCCTACACAGCAGAAGAGTTTCACGCCGACATCGCAACAGAGAATCAGGCGACACCGCGACAGAGTCACACCGACACCGCAGCAAAGGCTCACACCGACACCTCAACGGAGACATACCGAAACCGCAGCAGTGAGTAACGCCGACACCAAATCAGTCACAGCGAGCAGAAGAGTCACACCCAAACCGCAGCAGAGACTCACCCGACACCGCAGCAGAGAGTCACACCGACACCGCAGCAGAGACTCACGCCGACACCGCAGCAGCAGCAGAGTCCAACACCGCAGCAGAGATACTCACCGCAGCAGCAGCAGAGTCACACCGACACCGCAGCAGAGAACGGACAAACCGACAACCGCCAACAACGCAGCAGAGACTCAAACCGACACCACAGCAGAGAGTCACACCGACCCGAGAAGAGAGTCCGCAGCAGCAGAGAGTCAAACCGACACCGCAGCGGAGTCACACCGACACCGCAGAAGAGACTCAGGCCAACAACGCAGAAGAGACTCAAACCTACACCGCAGCAGGAGTCACACAGACACCGCAGCAGAGTCACACCGACACCGCAGCAGAGTCACACCGACACCGCAGCAGAGACACACCCGACACCGCAGCAGAGTCATACCGACACCGCAGCAGAGAGTCACACCGACACCGCAGCAGAGACAGACCCGACACCGCAGCAGAGAGTCACACCGACACAGCAGCAGAGACAGACCAACACCGCAGCAAATGCTCAGACCGACTCCGCAGCAGAGTCAAACCGACACCACAGAAGAGTCAGGCAGAGACTCAAACCGAGACCTCAGCAGAGACTCATAACGAAATCGTAGCAGAGTCAGAACGACACAGCAGCAGAGAGTCACGCCAACACCGCAGCAGAGACTCACACCGACACCGCAGCAGAGACTCACGCCGACACCGCAGCAGAGATTCACACCGACACCGCAGCAGAGACTCATGCCGACACCGCAGCAGAGTCACACCGACACCAGCAGAGTCACACCGACACCGCAGCAGAGACTCAAACCGACACCGCAGCAGAGAGTCACACAGACACCGCAGCAGAGTCAAACCGACAACGCAGCAGAGAGTCACACCGACACCGCAGCAGAGACTCACACCGACACCGCAGCAGAGTCAGAATGACACAGCAGCAGAGAGTCACGCCAACACCGCAGCAGAGACACAAACCGACACCGCAGCAGAGACTCACACCGACACCGCAGCAGAGACTCACACCGACACCGCAGCAGAGTCACACCGACACCGCAGCAGAGAGTCACACCGACACCGCAGCAGAGACTCACACCGACACCGCAGCAGAGGCTAACACCGACACCGCAGCAGAGTCTCACAAACCGACAGAGCCTCACACCGACACCGCAGCAGAGAGTCACACCGACACCGCAGCAGAGACTCACACCGACACCGCAGCAGAGACTCACGCCGACACCGCAGCAGAGTCACACCCGACACCGCAGCAGAGTCACACCGACACCGCAGCAGAGTTATCACGCCGACACCGCAGCAGAGACTCATCCGACACCGCAGCAGAGAGTCACGCCGACACCGCAGCAGAGACTCAAACCGACACCGCAGCAGAGAGTCACACCGACACCGCAGCAGGTGCTCACGCCGTCTCCACAGCAGAGTCTTGCCGACACCGCAGCAGAGCTACGCCGATTCCGCAGCAGATTGTTCAAGCCTACCCTGCAGCGGATTCACACCGACACCGCAGAAGAATCAGGCCAACACTGCAGAAGACTCAGGCCGACAACTCAGAAGAGAATAAAACAGACACTGCGTAAGAGAGTCACGCCGACACCGCGACAGAGTCACATCGACACCGTAGCAGAGTCAAATCGACACCGAAGCAAAGACTTACACCGACACCTCAACGGAAATTCATACCGAAACCGCAGCATTGAGTCACCCCGACAACGCAGCAGAGACTTAAACCGACACCGCAGCAAAGCCACGCCGATTCCGCAGAAGAGAGTCAAGCCTACCCTGCAGCGGATTCACACCGACACCGCAGAAGAATCAAGCCAACAACGCAGAAGATACTCAAACAGAAACGGCAGAAGGGCGTCACGCCGACACCGCTGCGGAGTCACACCGACGCCGCAGCAGAGTCACACACCGACACCGCAGCAGGGGCTCACGCCGACTCCTCAGCAGAGTCTTGCCGATACCGCAGCAGAGTCACACCGAAACAGCAGAAGAGTCACACCGACACCGCAGCAGAGACTCACACCGACACCGCAGCAGAGAGTCACACCGACACCGCAGCAGAGTCTCACACCGACACCGCAGCAGAGACTCACGCCGACACCGCAGCAGAGTCACACCGACACCGCAGCAGAGACTCAAACCGACACCGCAGCAGAGTCACCCGACACCGCAGAGAGAGTCACGCCGACACCGCAGACAGAGACTCACAACCAACACCGCAGCAGAGAGTAACACCGACACCGCAGCAGAGAGTCACAGCGACACCGCAGCAGAGTCACACCGACACCGCAGCAGAGTCACACCGACACCGCAGCAGAGACTCACACCGACACCGCAGCAGAGTCACGCCGACACCGCAGCAGAGACTCAAGCCGACACCGCAGCAGAGAGTCACACCGACACCGCAGCAGAGTCACACCGACACCGCAGCAGAGACTCACACCGACACCGCAGCAGAGACTCACACCGACACCGCAGCAGAGAGTCACACCGACACCGCAGCAGAGATCACGCCGACATCGCAACAGAGTCACAGCGACACCGCAGCAGAGACACACCGACACCGAGCAGAGTCAAACACCGCAGCAGAGACTCACACCGACACCGCAGCAGAGAGTCACACCGACACCGCAGCAGAGACTCACACCGACACCGCAGCAGGTCACACCGACACCGCAGAAGAGACAGGCCGACACCGCAGCAGAGACTCAAACCGACACCGCAGCAGAGAGTCACACCGACACCGCAGCAGAGAGTCACACCGACACAGTCACACACCGACACCGCAGCAGAGAGTCACACCGACACCGCAGCAGAGACTCACACCGACACATCAGCAGAGAGTCACACCGACACCGCAGCAGAGACTCACACCGACACCGCAGCAGAGTCACACCGACACCGCAGCAGAGACTCACACCGACACCGCAGCAGAGACTCAAACCGACACCGCAGCAGAGAGTCAGACACGACACAGCAGCGAGAGACTCACACCGACACCGCAGCAGAGACTCACACCGACACCGCAGCAGAGAGTCACACCGACACCGCAGCAGAGACTCACGCCGACACCGCAGCAGAGAGTCACACCGACACCGCAGCAGGGCGTCAACGACGCAGTGTGGCTCAGCAGCGTCAATCTCAGTCCGGCTTTGTCGACACGCAGCAGAGTCGCAGTCGAGTCCTTTGGCTGTGGAGTGTTGGAGTCATCTCCACACACCGACACCGCATCAGGAGCTGACGCCGACTCCCCCCCAGCAGAGTCTTGCCGATACCGCAGCAGAGCCACGCCGATTGCCGCACCAGAGTGTTCCGCAGCAGAGTCACATCGACACACCGCAGCAGAGAGTCACGCCGACACCGCAGCAGAGACTCACGCCGACACCGCAGCAGAGACTCACACCGACACCGCAGCAGAGCTCACACCGACACCGCAGAGAGTCACACCGACACCGCAGCAGAGATTCACACCGACACCGCAGCAGAGAGTCACACCGACACCGCAGCAGAGACTCACACCGACACCGCAGCAGAGACACACGACCGACACACGCAGCAGAGACTCACACCGACACCGCAGCAGAGAGTCACACCGACACCGCAGCAGAGACACCGCAGCAGAGACTCACGACACCGCAGCAGAGAGTCACACCGACACCGCAGCAGAGAGTCACACCGACACCGCAGCAGAGACTCACACCGACACCGCAGCAGAGACTCACGCCGACACCGCAGCAGAGAGTCACACCGACACCGCAGCAGAGAGTCACCGACCGCAGCAGAGTCACGCCGCAGCAGAAGAGTCACGCCGACAACCGCAGCAGAGACTCAAACCGACACCGCAGCAGAGACTCACGCCGACACCGCAGCAGAGTCACACCGACACCGCAGCAGAGACTCACACCGACACCGCAGCAGAGATTCACACCGACACCGCAGCAGAGACACACCGACACCGCAGCAGAGACACACCGACACCGCAGCAGAGTCACACCGACACCAGAATCAGTCACCGCAGCAGAGACAGACACAGAGACTCAAACCGACACCGCAGCAGAGACTCAGTCACAGACACCACAGCAAAGTTGGCGTTCGGTGTCACACGACGTCAGCAGGCAGAGAGTCACGCCGGACCACGTAGCGGCTCTGTACTATTGTGCGGACCACCGTTCTGGCTCGAGAGTCTGTCACACCGACGTCGTCTCAAAGAGACTGTCTCTCAGTCGACACCAGCAGTCTCGTCTCAGAGTGTGGCTGTGGCGTCGAGTCAGTCCGGCAGTGTTGGCTGTCTCAGCAGCACAGCGTTGTTGCACCTGTTTTGGCGTCGTCTCAGTGGCTGTGGCTGTGACTAGTGCGTCGTCTCACAAGTGGCGGAGCAGCGGCGTCGTCCTCAGTACACGGAGTGTGGCGTCGTCTCAACAGTGTTGCTGAGTCTTCACACCTGAGTTGGCAGCAGAGCGTCAACCAACCTGTTGGCTGTCGTCGTGTCGTCAGTGTGGGCTGTGCGTTCGCGTCACACCATGGGCGTGGACTTGTGCATGAGGACTCAGGCGTCACCTCGGTCAGTGACCACCAGCTGTGGAGTCGTCTCTGAACCGCCAAACAGACACCGCAGCAGAGAGTCACGCCGACACCGCAGCAGAGAGTCACACCGACACCGCAGCAGAGTCACACACCGACACCGCAGCAGAGACTCACACCGACACCGCAGCAGAGACTCACACCGACACCGCAGCAGAGAGTCACACCGACACCGCAGCAGAGAGTCACACCGACACCGCAGCAGAGACTCACACCGACACCGCAGAAGAGAGTCAAGCCGACACAGCAGCAGAGCAGCAGAGATTCACACCGACACCGCAGCAGAGAGAGTCACACCGACACCGCAGCAGAGACTCAAACCGACACCGCAGCAGAGAGTCACGCCGACACCGCAGCAGAGTCACACCGACACCGCAGCATAGTCAAACACCGACACCGCAGCAGAGACTCACGCCAACACCTCAACAGAGTCACACCGAAACCGCAGCAGAGCTCACGCCGACACCACAGCAGAGAGTCAAGCCGACACCGCAGCAGAGAGTCACACCGACACCGCAGCAGAGAGTCACACCGACACCGCAGCAGGAGTCACACCGACACCGCAGCAGAGACTCACACCGACACCGCAGCAGAGACTCAAGCACCGACACCGCAGCAGAGAGTCACACCGACACCGCAGCAGAGAGTCACACCGACACCGCAGCAGAGAGTCACACCGACACCGCAGAAGAGTCACACCGACACCGCAGCAGAGACTCACACCGACACCGCAGCAGAGAATCAAACAGACACCGCAGCAGAGAGTCACGCCGACACCGCAGCAGAGTCACACCGAAACCGCAGCAGAGTCAAAACGACACCGCAGCAAAGACTCACACTGACACCTCAGCGGAAATTCATACCGAAACCGCAGCAGCAGAGTCACCCCGACAACGCAGCAGAGACTCAAACCGACACCGCAGCAGAGCCACGCCGATTCCGCAGCAGAGAGTCAAGCCTACCTGCAGCGGATTCACACCGACACCGCAGAAGAATCAGGCCGACAACGCAGAAGATACTCAAACAGAAACCGCAGCAAGGGCGTCACACCGACACCGCAGCAGGAGTCACACCGACACCGCAGCAGAGAGTCACACCGACACCGCAGCAGAGACTCACGCCGACACCGCAGCAGAGAGTCACACCGACACCGCAGCAGAGCCACGCCGACACCGCAGCAGAGACTCACACCGACACCGCAGCAGAGAGTCACACCGACACCGCAGCAGAGACTCACACCGACACCGCAGCAGAGGCTCACACCGACACCGCAGCAGGTGCTCACGCCGTCTCCACAGCAGAGTCTTGCCGACACCGCAGCAGAGCCACGCCGATTGCTAAGCAGAGTGTTCAAGCCTACACTGCAGTGGAGAGTCACACCGAAACAGCAGAAGAGTCACACCGACACCGCAGCAGAGACTCACACCGACACCGCAGCAGAGACTCACGCCGACACCGCAACAGAGAGACACAGCCGACACCGCAGCAGCAGAGTCACACCCAAACCGCAGCAGAGACTCATACCGACACCTCAGCAGAGAGTCACACCGACACAGCAGAAGAGATCACGCCGACATCGCAACAGAGTCACAGCGACACCGCAGCAGTCAAACGGACCCCGCAGAAGATTCAGGCCAACAACGCAGCAGAGACTTAAACCGACACCGCAGCAAAGCCACGCCGATTCCGCAGCAGAGAGTCAACCGACACCGCAGCAAAGCCACCCCGCAGCCTACACTGCAGCGGAGTCACACCGACACCGCAGAAGACTCAGGCCAACAACGCAGAAGATACTCCACAGGCACTGCAGCAGAGAGTCACTCCGACACGGCAGCGGAGTCACACCGACGCCGCAGCAGAGTCACACCCAAACCGCAGCAGAGACTCATACCGACAACTAAGAAGAGAGTCACACAGACACAGCAGCAGAGACAGACCAACACCGCAGCAAATGCTCAGACCGACTCCGCAGCAGAGTCAAACCGACACCACAGAAGAGTCAGGCAGAGACTCAAACCGAGACCTCAGCAGAGACTCATAACGAAATCGTAGCAGAGTCAAAACGACACAGCAGCAGAGAGTCACGGAGACACCGCAGCACAGACGCAAACCAACACCGCAGCAGAGCCACGCCGACACGGCAGCAGAGAGACAAACCGACACCGCAGCAAATACTCAGACCGACTCCGCAGCATAGCCACACCGACACCAGAAGAGTCAGGCCTAAAACAGAGTAGAGACTCAAACCTACACCGCAGCAGAGAGTAATGCAGACACCGCAGCGGAGACAAACCGACAACGAAGCAGAGTCACACCCAAACCGCAGCAGAGACTCAACCTGACACCTCAGCAGAGAGTCACAACGACACAGCAGCAGAGACACACCACCACCGCAGCAGAGACTCACACCGACACAGCAGAAGAGATTCACGCCGACATCGCAACAGAGACTCACACCGACACCTCAACGGAGACCGCAGCAGAGCTCACGCCGACACCGCAGCAGTGAGTCACGCCGACACCGCAGCAGTGACAACACCGACACCGCAGCAGAGTCACACCCAAACCGCAGCAGAGAGTCACACAGACACCTCAGCAGAGACTCACACCGACACCGCAGCAGAGGCTCACACCGACACCGCATCAGGAGCTCACGCCGACTCCTCAGCAGAGTCTTGCCGTCACCAGAGCAGAGTCACACCGACACCGCAGAAGAGTCAGGCCGACAACGCAGCAGAGAATTAAACCGACACCGCAGCAGAGAGTCACACCGACACAGCAGCAGAGACTCACACCGACACCGCAGCAGAGTCACACCGACACCGCAGCAGACACCGACACCGCAGCGAGTCACACACACCGCAGCAGAGTCACACCGACACACGCAGCAGAGACTCACACCGACACCGCAGCAGAGACTCACACCGACACCGCAGCAGAGAGTCACACCGACACCGCAGCAGAGACTCACACCGACACCGCAGCAGAGAGTCACACCGACACCGCAGCAGAGAGTCACGCCGACACCGCAGCAGAGATTCACACCGACACCGCAGCAGAGAGTCAAGCCGACACCGCAGCAGAGACTCAAACCGACACCGCAGCAGAGAGTCACGCCGACACCGCAGCAGAGAGTCAAGCCGACACCGCAGCAGAGACTCAGACCGACACCGCAGCAGAGAGTCACACCGACACCGCAGCGGAGTCACACCGACACCGCAGCAGAGTCACACCCACACCGCAGCAGAGACTCAAACCGACACCTCAGCAGAGACTCACACCGACACCGCAGCAGAGAGTCACACCGACACCGCAGCAGAGACTCACACCGACACCGCAGCAGAGTCACACCGACACCGCAGCAGAGACTCACACCGACACCGCAGCAGAGACTCAAGCCGAAACCGCAGCAGAGAGTCACACCGACACCGCAGCAGAGACTCACACCGACACCGCAGCAGAGAGTCACACCGACACCGCAGCAGAGAGTCACACCGACACCGCAGCAGAGACTCACACCGACACCGCAGCAGAGACTCACACCGACACCGCAGCAGAGTCACACGCCGACACCGCAGAAGAGACTCACACCGACACCGCAGCAGAGAGTCACGCCGACACCGCAGCAGAGAGTCACACCGACACCGCAGCAGAGTCACACCGACACCGCAGCAGTGAGTCACACCGACAACCAAGTGTGGCGGCGTCGTCTCTGAGTGCAGTGGCGATTCTCAGAAGTAAGTCACACTCACACTAATCTCAGGCTGTCGTGTGAAGTACACGCCGACAGTGCTGAGTCACCGGAAACCGGCAGCAGCAGTCAGTCAACGACGGTGACCGCAGCAGTGGGAGTCACGCCGACACCGCTGCGGAGTCATACGGAAACGCTCAGTGCGGCTGTTCCAAAAGCCGACAGTTAGCTGTTGTTGCTGTCGCAGAGAAGTGGCCTCAAACCGAAACCTCAGCGTGTGGGGCAGGCCGTCGTCGATTCCGTCGCTGTGAGAGTCAAACCTCTGTCAACCGCAGAAGTGGTCGTTCGGTGGGACAGTGCAGAGCTGAGGCGTCTCAGTGTCAGTGTAACGTACCAACCGCGAGAGTCAAACCGACACCGCAGCAGAGAGTCACGCCGACACCGCAGCAGAGACTCACACCGACACCGCAGCAGAGTCACACCGACACCGCAGCAGAGACTCACACCGACACCGCAGCAGAGTCTCACACCGACACCGCAGAGAGAGTCACACCGACACCGCAGCAGAGTCACACCGACACCGCAGCAGAGAGTCACACCGACACCGCAGCAGAGACTTCACACCGACACCGCAGCAGAGACTCACACCGACACCGCAGCAGAGAGTCACCCCGACACCGCAGCAGAGACACCGTCACGCCGACACCGCAGCAGAGTCAAACCGACACCGGAGCAGAGACTCACGCCGACACCGCAGCAGAGTCTCACACCAACACCGCAGCAAGAGTCAGGCCGACAACGCAGCAGAGACTCAAACCGACACCGCAGCAGAGTCACGCCGACACCGCAGCAGAGACACAAACCGACAGCAGAGAGACTCACACCGACACCGCAGCAGAGACTCACACCGACACCGCAGCAGAGACTCAGACCGACACCGCAGCAGAGTCACACCGACACCGCAGAGAGGCGTCACACCGACACCGCAGCAGAGACTCACCCGAAACTGCAGCAGAGAGTCACACCGACACCGCAGCAGAGTCACAAACCGACACATACGCAGCAGAAGAAACAACGACACAGCAGCAGAGATTCACACCGACACCGCAGCAGAGACATGCCGACACCGCAGCAGATACTCACGCTGACACCGCAGCAGAGACTCACGCCGACACCGCAGCAGAGTCATACCGACACCGCAGCAGAGTCACAACGACACCGCAGCAGAGACACAAGCCGACACAGCAGCAGAGATTCACAACGACACCGCAGCAAAGAGTCACGCCGACACCGCAGCAGAGACTCACACCGAAACCGCAGCAGAGACTCATACCTACACCGCCGCAGAGACTCACACCGAAACCGCAGCAGAGACTCACACCAACACCGCAGCAGAGTCACACCGACACAGCAGCAGAGACACAAAACGACACCGCAGCAGAGATTCACACTGACACCGCAGCAGAGACTCACGCCGACACCGCAGCAGAGAGTCACGCCGACACCGCAGCAGAGTCACACCGACACCGCAGCAGAGACTCACACTGAAATCGCAGTTGAGTCAAAACGACACCGCCTCAGAGAGTAACGCCGACACCGCAGCAAAGATACAACAACACAGCAGCAGAGTCACACCAACAACGCAACAGAGTCTCACACCAAAACCGCAGCAGAGACAAATTCCGACACCGCAGTAGAGGATGACACCGACACCGCAGCAGAGACTCACACCGAAACCGCAGCTGTTGTGTCGGCGGACTCTCTGCACACGAAAGTGCGTCATGTTGTTGTGCTCGTGTCAAGTGTTGTGCGTTGTCTCAGACGTATGGCTTTGGCGCGTCTTTGAGGACTGCGGTGTCATCTCCTCGGTGGCTGTGGCGTCGAGTGTGGCTTGACTCTGATGCGGTGTCAGCCGGCACTGCTGCGGACGCAACGACAGCCAGCTCTGCTTGACCCAGCCACAACCGACACTGAGAGTGTTGGCTATGCAGTGGTGTCGGACGACGCCCCAGGTGCGCTATCAAAACTCCCCCCACGAGACGACGCACAGCCGCTGTAAGGTACGACCGTCACACCCGAAGACGACACCACAGCCAAACTAAGAAGTGACCACTGCCACAGGTGTCGAGAGACGACGCGACACAGCTACTCAGAGGCAACTCCTCAGCTGCAAAAGTTTTCGGTGTGAGTCTCTGCTGCGGTGTTGGTGTGACTCTCTGCTGCGGTGTTGATGTGAATCTGCTTTGGTGTCGGTGTGACTCTCTGCTGCGGTGTCGGCGTGAGTCTCTGCTGCGGTGTCGGTGTGAGCCTCTGCTGCGGTGTCGGTGTGAGTCTCTGCTGCGGTGTCGGTGTGACTCTCTGCTGCGGTGTCGGTGTGAGTCTCTGCTGCGGTGTCGGTGTGAGTCTCTGCTGCGGTGTCGGTGTGAGTCTCTGCTGCGGTGTCGTTGTGACTCTGCGGCGGTGTAGGTTTGACTGCTGCGGTGTCGTCGTGAGTCTCTGCTATGGTGTCAGCGTGACTCTCTGCTGCGGTGTCTTTGTGAATCTCTGCTGCTGTGTCGGTTTGAGTCTCTGTTGCGTTGTTGGCGTGACTCTGCTGAGGTGTCGGCGTGACTTTGCTGTGGTTTCAGTATGAGTCTCCGTTGAGTTGTCGGCGTGATACTCTGCTATGGTGTCGGTTTGAGTCTCTGCTGCGGTGTTGGCGTGACTCTGCTGCTGTGTCGGCGTGAGTCTGCGGCGGTGTCGGTGTGACTCTCTGCTGCGGTGTCGGTGTGAGTCTCTGCTGCGGTGTCGGTGTGAGTCTCTGCTGCGGTGTCGGTGTGACTCTGCTGCGGTGTCGGTGTGACTCTCTGCTGCGGTGTCGGTGTGACTCTCTGCTGCGGTGTCGGCGTGACTCTCTGCTGCGGTGTCGGCGTGAGTCTCTGCTGCGGTGTCGGTGTGACTTTGCTGCGGTGTCGGTGTGACTCTCTGCGGCAGTGTTGGTGTAACTCTCTGCAGCGGTGTCGGGGTGACTCTCTGCTGCGGTTTCGGTGTGTTTCTGCGGCGGTGTCGGTGTGACTCTCTGCTGCGGTGTCGGTGTGAGTCTCTGCTGCGGTGTCGTTGTGAATCTCATGCTGTGTCGGTGTGACTTTGCTGCGGTTTCGGTTTGTGAGTCTCTGGCGAACACCTGAGCGACGTCAAAGCCCTGCCCGTGCTGGGTCTGTGGAGTCTATTCTGCGGTGTCAGGGTGAGACTCTGACCCAGGTGTCGGTGTGAGTCTAGAGTGACGGACGCACTAGCCACCATAAAAAAAATCTGCTGCGGTGTCGGTGTGACTCTCTGCTGCGGTGTCGGTGTGAGTCTCTGCTGCGGTGTCGTTGTGACTCTCTGCTGCGGTGTCGGTGTGAGTCTCTGCTGCGGTGCGGTGTCGGCGTGACTCTGCTGCGGTGTCGGCTTGAGTATCTGCTGCGTGTGTCGGCGTGACGTTGTGAGTCTCTGCTGCTGTGTCGGTGTGAGTCTCTCCTGCGGTGTCGGTGTGTATTTGCTGCGGTGTCCTTGTGAATCTGCTGCGCTGTCGGTGTGAGTCTCTACTGCGGTGTCTGTGTGAGTCTCTGCTGCGGTGTCGTTGTGACTCTGCTGCGGTTTCGGTGTGCGTCTCTGTTGCGGTGCGGTGTCGGTGGGACTCTGCTGCAGTGTCAGTGTGACTGTGCTGCGGTGTCGGCGTGACTCTCTGCTCCAGTGTCGTTGTGAGTAGCTGCTGCGGTGTTGTTTTGACTCTGCTGCGATTTCGGTGTGAGTCTCTGCTGCCGTGTTGTCCACAGTTCAACCTCACTTTATCAGAGTCTAAAGCATAGAACAATTATCACTGAACAAGTAACATTATTGCAAAATATGAAATGAGAGAAAAATGGAATTAAATCAACATAGTTATGCCTTAGTTAGAGCTCATCCTTCCTCGGGCAAAGGCTGGAACAGAAGACGGCGCCCAGCCTTGTGCATCCTCGGATTTAGCTCCTGGTGGCGGAAGCCATGTCTCTTGTACAGGTGTTCAGGTGATTCAACCTACCGGAGATATATCCCATCAGTAATGCTTACATTTCTATTTCAGGGAGCCAGGGTTCTGCTAATAGCCTAACGGTCAGTGTGTGTGTTTCTGTTGATATGTTAAGCTCTCTTGCACACAATAATGGTTAATAAATGCCTCTGTTTCTGAATGAGGGTACAGACACTCTCAATCTTGGCTGCATTTCGTTGGGTTGTT
>NW_024475664.1:0-13113 GCF_017654505.1 Polyodon spathula | reverse complement strand
GATGAATAGACCAGGGGCATCTCTCATTCTCTGATGAATAGACCAGGGGCACCTCTCATTCTCTAATGAATAGACCAGGGGCATCTCTCATTCTCTAATGAATAGACCAGGGGCACCTCTCATTCTCTAATGAATAGACCAGGGGCACCTCTCATTCTCTAATGAATAGACCAGGGGCACCTCTCATTCTCTAATGAATAGACCAGGGGCACCTCTCATTCTCTAATGAATAGACCAGGGGCATCTCTCATTCTCTAATGAATAGACCAGGGGCATCTCTCATTCTCTAATGAATAGACCAGGGGCATCTCTCATTCTCTAATGAATAGACCAGGGGCATCCTCTCATTCTCTGAGGAATAGACCAGGGGCATCTCTCATTCTCTATGAATAGACCAGGGGCATCTCTCATTCTCTGATGAATAGACCAGGGGCATCTCTCATTCTCTAATGAATAGACCAGGGGCATCTCTCATTCTCTGAGGAATAGACCAGGGGCATCTCTCATTCTCCAATGAATAGACCAGGGGCACCTCTCATTCTCTGAGGAATAGACCAGGGGCATCTCTCATTCTCTGAGGAATAGACCAGGGGCATCTCTCATTCTCTAATGAATAGACCAGGGGCATCTCTCATTCTCTAATGAATAGACCAGGGGCACCTCTCATTCTCTAATGAATAGACCAGGGGCATCTCTCATTCTCTGATGAATAGACCAGGGGCATCTCTCATTCTCTGATGAATAGACCAGGGGCATCTCTCATTCTCTGAGGAATAGACCAGGGGCATCTCTCATTCTCTGATGAATAGACCAGGGGCATCTCTCATTCTCTAATGAATAGACCAGGGGCATCTCTCATTCTCCAATGAATAGACCAGGGGCATCTCTCATTCTCTGATGAATAGACCAGGGGCATCTCTCATTCTCTAATGAATAGACCAGGAGCATCTCTCATTCTCTAATGAATAGACCAGGGGCAACTCTCATTCTCTAATGAATACACCAGGGGCATCTCTCATTCTCTGAGGAATAGACCAGGGGCACCTCTCATTCTCTAATGAATAGACCAGGGGCACCTCTCATTCTCTAATGAATAGACCAGGGGCATCTCTCATTCTCTGATGAATAGACCAGGGGCATCTCTCATTCTCTAATGAATAGACCAGGGGCATCTCTCATTCCCTGATGAATAGACCAGGGGCATCTCTCATTCTCTAATGAATAGACCAGGGGCATCTCTCATTCTCTAATGAATAGACCAGGGGCACCTCTCATTCTCTGAGGAATAGACCAGGGGCATCTCACATTCTCTGAGGAATAGACCAGGGGCATCTCTCATTCTCTGATGAATAGACCAGGGGCATCTCATTCTCTGATGAATAGACCAGGGGCATCTCTCATTCTCTAATGAATAGACCAGGGGCACCTCTCATTCTCTGATGCAGACACCACCGGCATCTCCCATCCTCTGATGAACAGACCACGGGCACCTCTCATTCTCTGATGAATAGACCAGGGGCACCTCTCATTCTCTAATGAATAGACCAGGGGCATCTCTCATTCTCTAATGAATAGACCAGGGGCATCTCTCATTCTCTAATGAATAGACCAGGAGCACCTCTCATTCTCTAATGAATAGACCAGGGGCATCTCTCATTCTCTAATGAATAGACCAGGGGCATCTCTCATTCTCTAATGAATAGACCAGGGGCATCTCTCATTCTCTGATGAATAGACCAGGGGCATCTCTCATTCTCTGATGAATAGACCAGGGGCATCTCTCATTCTCTGATGAATAGACCAGGGGCATCTCTCATTCTCTGATGAATAGACCAGGGGCATCTCTCATTCTCTAATGAATAGACCAGGGGCATCTCTCACCAGGGGTGAGATAAGCGATTCTGTTCTGGTTCCCCGAAGAGCGTTAAGAGCACTACTACTTATCTGGTCCCCGTAGAAGTCGTAAGTGGTGTCTACTCATCTGCTCCCCCTTTGGTATGAGTAAGAGTATTACTTATCTGGTCCCTGTAGAGGACGGGACTACTTATCTGGGTCCTCCGGTAGAGGCGGTAAGAGACTGTACTTATATTGTGCCCAGTAGAGGTAAAGGGACTCTTATCTGGTGGCCCTAGAGCGTAAGAGGGCTCCTTATCGTGTTCCCCGTCGAGGAGTAAGCGGCTACTGTATCTCGCGCTCCTCGTAGGAGAGTTAAGACTACTTTGGTAGCCGTGGGAGAGGAAGAGACTACTTATCTGGTCCCGTCAGTGTAGAGATTACCTTATCTTGTCCCCGTGGAGAGTAAAGAGTTACTTATCTGGTCCGCAGTGTGGAGAGTAAGAGATACTTATGCTGGGGGGGTTTTTTTCCACCCCGTGGAGGTAAAGGACTACTATATGATCGCCGATCTAGAAGGTAAGAGCTACTATCTGGCTCGTTTCTCTAATGAATAGACCAGGGGCATCTCTCATTCTCTAATGAATAGACCAGGGGCATCTCTCATTCTCTGAGGAATAGACCAGGGGCATCTCTCATTCTCTAATGAATAGACCAGGGGCATCTCTCATTCTCTAATGAATAGACCAGGGGCATCTCTCATTCTCTGATGAATAGACCAGGGGCACCTCTCATTCTCTAATGAATACACCAGGGGCATCTCTCATTCTCTGAGGAATAGACCAGGGGCACCTCTCATTCTCTAATGAATAGACCAGGGGCACCTCTCATTCTCTAATGAATAGACCAGGGGCACCTCTCATTCTCTAATGAATAGACCAGGGGCATCTCGCATTCTCTGATGAATAGACCAGGGGCATCTCGCATTCCCTGATGAATAGACGAGGGGAACCTCTCATTCTCTAATGAATAGACCAGGAGCATCTCTCATTCCCTGATGAATAGACCAGGGGCATCTCACATTCTCTGATGAATAGACCAGGGGCATCTCGCATTCCCTGAGGAATAGACCAGGGGCATCTCTCATTCTCTAATGAATAGACCAGGGGCATCTCTCATTCTCTAATGAATAGACCAGGGGCATCTCTCATTCTCTAATGAATAGACCAGGGGCATCTCTCATTCTCTGATGAATAGACCAGGGGCATCTCTCATTCTCAAATGAATAGACCAGGGGCATCTCTCATTCTCTAATGAATAGACCAGGGGCATCTCTCATTCTCTAATGAATAGACCAGGGGCACCTCTCATTCTCTAATGAATAGACCAGGGGCACCTCTCATTCTCTAATGAATAGACCAGGGGCACCTCTCATTCTCTGATGAATAGACCAGGGGCATCTCTCATTCTCTGATGAATAGACCAGGGGCATCTCTCATTCTCTAATGAATAGACCAGGGGCATCTCTCATTCCCTGATGAATAGACTAGGGGCATCTCTCATTCTCTGATGAATAGACCAGGGGCATCTCTCATTCTCTGATGAATAGACCAGGGGCATCTCTCATTCTCTGATGAATAGACCAGGGGCATCTCTCATTCTCTGATGAATAGACCAGGGGCATCTCTCATTCTCTGATGAATAGACCAGGGGCATCTCTCATTCTCTGATGAATAGACCAGGGCATCTCTCATTCTCTGATGAATAGACCAGGGGCACCTCTCATTCTCTAATGAATAGACCAGGGGCATCTCTCATTCTCTAATGAATAGACCAGGGGCATCATCTCTCATTCTCTGATGAATAGACCAGGGGCATCTCTCATTCTCTGATGAATAGACCAGGGACATCTCTCATTCTCTAATGAATAGACCAGGGGCATCTCTCAATCTCTGAGGAATAGACCAGGGGCACCTCTCATTCTCTAATGAATAGACCAGGGGCATCTCTCATTCTCTAATGAATAGACCAGGGGCACCTCTCATTCTCTAATGAATAGACCAGGGGCATCTCTCATTCTCTAATGAATAGACCAGGGGCATCTCTCATTCCCTGATGAATAGACCAGGGGCATCTCTCATTCTCTAATGAATAGACCAGGGGCATCTCTCATTCTCTAATGAATAGACCAGGGGCATCTCTCATTCTCTGAGGAATAGACCAGGGGCATCTCTCATTCTCTGAGGAATAGACCAGGGGCATCTCTCATTCTCCAATGAATAGACCAGGGGCATCTCTCATTCTCTGATGAATAGACCAGGGGCACCTCTCATTCTCTCATGAATAGACCAGGGGCATCTCTCATTCTCTAATGAATAGACCAGGGGCATCTCTCATTCTCTAATGAATAGACCAGGGGCACCTCTCATTCTCTGAGGAATAGACCAGGGGCATCTCTCTATTCTCTGAGGAATAGACCAGGGGCATCTCTCATTCTCTGATGAATAGACCAGGGGCATCTCTCATTCTCCGATGAATAGACTAGGAGCATCTCTCATTCTCCAAGGATAGACCAGGGGCATCTCTCATTCTCTGATGAATAGACCAGGGGCATCTCTCATTCTCTAATGAATAGACCAGGGGCATCTCTCATTCTCTAATGAATAGACCAGGGGCATCTCTCATTCTCCAATGAATAGACCAGGGGCATCTCTCATTCTCTAATGAATAGACCAGGGGCATCTCTCATTCTCTAATGAATAGACCAGGGGCATCTCTCATTCTCTAATGAATAGACCAGGGGCATCTCTCATTCTCTAATGAATAGACCAGGGGCATCTCTCATTCTCTAATGAATAGACCAGGGGCATCTCTCATTCTCCTGATGAATAGACCAGGGGCATCTCTCATTCTCTAATGAATAGACCAGGGGCATCTCTCATTCTCTGATGAATAGACCAGGGGCATCTCTCATTCTCTAATGAATAGACCAGGGGCATCTCTCATTCTCTAATGAATAGACCAGGGGCATCTCTCATTCTCTGATGAATAGCTGCGTGATGGAAAGTGGAGGTCAGGGCACTCTATCATTCTCTAAGGAATAGTACCAGGGGCATCCTCTGATTCTCTAATTGAATAGACCATCTCTCATTCCAGGGGCATCTCTCATTCTCTAATGATAGACCAGGGGCACCTCTCATTCTCTGAGGAATAGACCAGGGGCATCTCTCATTCTCTAATGAATAGACCAGGGGCATCTCTCATTCTCTAATGAATAGACCAGGGGCATCTCTCATTCTCTGATGAATAGACCAGGGGCATCTCTCATTCTCTGATGAATAGACCAGGGGCATCTCTCATTCTCTAATGAATAGACCAGGGGCATCTCTCATTCTCTGATGAATAGACCAGGGGCATCTCTCATTCTCTAATGAATAGACCAGGGGCATCTCTCATTCTCTAATGAATAGACCAGGGGCATCTCTCATTCTCTGAATGACCAGGGGCAATAGACCAGGGGCACCTCTCATTCTCTAATGAATAGACCAGGATCATCTCTCATTCCCTGATGAATAGACCAGGGGCATCTCTCATTCTCTGAATGAATAGACCAGGGGCACCTCTCATTCTCTAATGAATAGACCAGGGGCACCTCTCATTCTCTAATGAATAGACCAGGGGCACCTCTCATTCTCTAATGAATAGACCAGAGGCACCTCTCATTCTCTGATGAATAGACCAGGGGCATCTCTCATTCTCCAATGAATAGACCAGGGGCATCTCTCATTCTCTAATGAATAGACCAGGGGCATCTCTCATTCTCTAATGAATAGACCAGGGGCATCTCTCATTCTCTGATGAATAGACCAGGGGCATCTCTCATTCTCTGATGAATAGACCAGGGGCATCTCTCATTCTCTGATGAATAGACCAGGGGCATCTCTCATTCTCCGATGAATAGACCAGGGGCACCTCTCATTCTCTAATGAATAGACCAGGGGCATCTCTCATTCTCTGATGAATAGACCAGGGGCATCTCTCATTCTCTGATGAATAGACCAGGGGCATCTCTCATTCTCTAATGAATAGACCAGGGGAATCTCTCATTCTCTGCCAGGGGCATCTCTCATTCTCTAATGAATAGACCAGGGGCATCTCTCATTCTCTGATGAATAGACCAGGGGCACCTCTCATTCTCTAATGAATAGACCAGGAGCACCTCTCATTCTCTGAGTGAATAGACCAGGGGCACCTCTCATTCTCTAATGAATAGACCAGGGGCACCTCACATTCTCTAATGAATAGACCAGAGCCAGGGCATTCTCACATTCTCTAATGAATAGACCAGGCACCTCTCATTCTCTAATGAATAGACCAGGGGCACCTCTCATTCCCTGATGAATAGACCAGGGGCATCTCTCATTCTCTAATGAATAGACCAGGGGCATCTCTCATTCTCTAATGAATAGACCAGGGGCATCTCTCATTCTCTGATGAATAGACCAGGGGCATCTCTCATTCTCTGATGAATAGACCAGGGGCATCTCTCATTCTCTGATGAATAGACCAGGGGCATCTCTCATTCTCTGATGAATAGACCAGGGGCACCTCTCATTCTCTAATGAATAGACCAGGGGCATCTCTCATTCTCTGATGAATAGACCAGGGGCATCTCTCATTCTCTAATGAATAGACCAGGGGCATCTCTCATTCTCTGATGAATAGACCAGGGGCATCTCTCATTCTCTGATGAATAGACCAGGGGCATCTCTCATTCTCTAATGAATAGACCAGGGGCATCTCTCATTCTCTGATGAATAGACCAGGGGCATCTCTCATTCTCTAATGAATAGACCAGGGGCATCTCTCATTCTCTAATGAATAGACCAGGGGCATCTCTCATTCTCTGATGAATAGACCAGGGGCATCTCTCATTCTCTGATGAATAGACCAGGGGCATCTCTCATTCTCTGATGAATAGACCAGGGGCATCTCTCATTCTCTGATGAATAGACCAGGGGCATCTCTCATTCTCTGATGAATAGACCAGGGGCATCTCTCATTCTCTGATGAATAGACCAGGGGCATCTCTCATTCTCTAATGAATAGACCAGGGGCATCTCTCATTCTCTGATGAATAGACCAGGGGCATCTCTCATTCTCTAATGAATAGACCAGGGGCATCTCTCATTCTCTAATGAATAGACCAGGGGCATCTCTCATTCTCTAATGAATAGACCAGGGGCATCTCTCATTCTCTCTAATAATAGACCAGGGGCATCTCTCATTCTCTAATGAATAGACCAGGGGCATCTCTCATTCTCTAATGAATAGACCAGGGGCATCTCTCATTCTCTAATGAATAGACCAGGGGGCATCTCTCATTCTCTGATGAATAGACCAGGGGCATCTCTCATTCTCTGATGAATAGACCAGGGGCATCTCTCATTCTCCAATGAATAGACCAGGGGCACCTCTCATTCTCTAATGAATAGACCAGGGGCATCTCTCATTCTCTAATGAATAGACCAGGGGCATCTCTCATTCTCTAATGAATAGACCAGGGGCATCTCTCATTCTCTAAGGAATAGACCAGGGGCATCTCTCATTCTCTAATGAATAGACCAGGGGCATCTCTCATTCTCTGAGGAATAGACCAGGGGCATCTCTCATTCTCTAATGAATAGACCAGGGGCATCTCTCATTCTCTAATGAATAGACCAGGGGCATCTCTCATTCTCTGATGAATAGACCAGGGGCATCTCTCATTCTCTGATGAATAGACCAGGGGCATCTCTCATTCTCATTCTCTGATGAATAGACCAGGGGCTCTCATTCTCTGATGAATAGACCAGGGGCATCTCTCATTCTCTGATGAATAGAATAGACCAG
Organism: Polyodon spathula; assembly: GCF_017654505.1. Classification (NCBI taxonomy): domain Eukaryota; kingdom Metazoa; phylum Chordata; class Actinopteri; order Acipenseriformes; family Polyodontidae; genus Polyodon; species Polyodon spathula. The sequence continues at coordinate 5,388 of NW_024475664.1, read as the reverse complement.
GGGCATCTCTCATTCTCTAATGAATAGACCAGGGGCATCTCTCATTCTCTGATGAATAGACCAGGGGCATCTCTCATTCTCTGATGAATAGACCAGGGGCATCTCTCATTCTCTGAGAATAGACCAGGGGCATCTCTCATTCTCTGATGAATAGACCAGGGGCATCTCTCATTCTCTGAATGAATAGACCAGGGGCATCTCTCATTCTCTGATGAATAGACCAGGGGCATCTCTCATTCTCTGATGAATAGACCAGGGGCATCTCTCATTCTCTAATGAATAGACCAGGGGCACCTCTCATTCTCTAATGAATAGACCAGGGGCATCTCTCATTCTCTGATGAATAGACCAGGGGCATCTCTCATTCTCTAATGAATAGACCAGGGGCACCTCTCATTCTCTAATGAATAGACCAGGGGCATCTCTCATTCTCTGATGAATAGACCAGGGGCATCTCTCATTCTCTAATGAATAGACCAGGGGCATCTCTCATTCTCTAATGAATAGACCAGGGGCATCTCTCATTCTCTAATGAATAGACCAGGATCATCTCTCATTCTCTGAAAAATAGACCAGGGGCATCTCTCATTCTCAAATGAATAGACCAGGGGCATCTCTCATTCTCTGAAGAATAGACCAGGGGCATCTCTCATTCTCTGATGAATAGACCAGGGGCATCTCTCATTCTCTGATGAATAGACCAGGGGCATCTCATTCTCTAATGAATAGACATTCTCTCTAATGAATAGACCAGGGGCATCTCTCATTCTCTGATGAATAGACCAGGGGCATCTCTCATTCTCTGATGAATAGACCAGGGGCATCTCTCATTCTCTGATGAATAGACCAGGGGCATCTCTCATTCTCTGATGAATAGACCAGGGGCATCTCTCATTCTCTGATGAATAGACCAGGGGCATCTCTCATTCTCTGATGAATAGACCAGGGGCATCTCTCATTCTCTGATGAATAGACCAGGGGCACCTCTCATTCTCTAATGAATAGACCAGGGGCATCTCTCATTCCAGGAGCATCTCTCATTCTCTGATGAATAGACCAGGGGCATCTCTCATTCTCTGATGAATAGACCAGGGGCATCTCTCATTCTCTGATGAATAGACCAGGGGCATCTCTCATTCTCTGATGAATAGACCAGGGGCATCTCTCATTCTCTGATGAATAGACCAGGGGCATCTCTCATTCTCCAATGAATAGACCAGGGGCATCTCTCATTCTCTAATGAATAGACCAGGATCATCTCTCATTCTCTGAAAAATAGACCAGGGGCATCTCTCATTCTCAAATGAATAGACCAGGATCATCTCTCATTCTCTGAATCTCTCACTGAATAGACCAGGGGCATCTCTCATTCTCTGATGAATAGACCAGGGGCATCTCTCATTCTCTAATGAATAGACCAGGGGCACCTCTCATTCTCTAATGAATAGACCAGGGGCATCTCTCATTCTCTAATGAATAGACCAGGGGCATCTCTCATTCTCTAATGAATAGACCAGGGGCATCTCTCATTCTCTAATGAATAGACCAGGGGCATCTCTCATTCTCTAATGAATAGACCAGGGGCATCTCTCATTCTCTAATGAATAGACCAGGGGCACCTCTCATTCTCTAATGAATACACCAGGGGCATCTCTCATTCTCTAATGAATAGACCAGGGGCATCTCTCATTCTCTGATGAATAGACCAGGGGCATCTCATTCTCTAATGAATAGACCAGGGGCATTCTCATTCTCTAATGAATAGACCAGGATCATCTCTCATTCTCTGATGAATAGACCAGGGGCATCTCTCATTCTCTGAATGAATAGACCAGGGAATAGACAGGGGCATCTCTCATTCTCTGATGAATAGACCAGGGGCATCTCTCATTCTCTAATGAATAGACCAGGGGCATCTCTCATTCTCTGATGAATAGACCAGGGGCATCTCTCATTCTCTGATGAATAGACCAGGGGCATCTCTCATTCTCTGATGAATAGACCAGGGGCATCTCGCATTCCCTGAGGAAAAGACCAGGGGAATCTCTTATTCTCTGATGAATAGACCAGGGGCATCTCTCATTCTCTAATGAATAGACCAGGGGCATCTCTCATTCTCTAATGAATAGACCAGGGGCACCTCTCATTCTCTAATGAATACACCAGGGGCGTCTCTCATTCTCTGATGAATAGACCAGGGGCATCTCACATTCTCTGATGAATAGACCAGGGGCATCTCTCATTCTCTGATGAATAGACCAGGGGCATCTCTCATTCTCTAATGAATAGACCAGGGGCATCTCTCATTCTCTGAGGAATAGACCAGGGGCATCTCTCATTCTCTAATGAATAGACCAGGGGCATCTCTCATTCTCTAATGAATAGACCAGGGGCATCTCTCATTCTCTGATGAATAGACCAGGGGCATCTTTCATTCTCTGAGGAATAGACCAGGATCATCTCTCATTCCATGATGTATAGACTAGTGGCATCTCTCATTCTCCGATGAATAGACCAGGGGCATCTCTCATTCTCTGATGAATAGACCAGGGGCATCTCGCATTCTCTGATGAATAGACCAGGGGCATCTCTCATTCTCTAATGAATAGACCAGGGGCATCTCTCATTCTCTAATGAATAGACCAGGGGCATCTCTCATTCTCTAATGAATAGACCAGGGGCATCTCTCATTCTCTAATGAATAGACCAGGATCATCTCTCATTCTCTGAAGAATAGACCAGGGGCATCTCTCATTCTCTGATGAATAGACCAGGGGCATCTCTCATTCTCTGATGAATAGACCAGGGGCATCTCTCATTCTCTGAGGAATAGACCAGGGGCATCTCTCATTCTCTAATGAATAGACCAGGGGCATCTCTCATTCTCTGATGAATAGACCAGGGGCATCTCTCATTCTCTGAGGAATAGACCAGGGGCATCTCTCATTCTCTGATAGAATAGACCAGGGGCATCTCTCATTCTCTGAGGAATAGACCAGGGGCACCTCTCATTCTCTAATGAATAGACCAGGGGCACCTCTCATTCTCTAATGAATAGACCAGGGGCATCTCTCATTCTCTGATGAATAGACCAGGGGCAGGGGCTCTCATTCTCTAATGAATAGACCAGGGGCATCTCGCATTCTCTAATGAATAGACCAGGGGCACCTCTCATTCTCTAATGAATAGACCAGGGGCACCTCTCATTCTCTAATGAATAGACCAGGGGCATCTCTCATTCTCTGAATGAATAGACCAGGGGCATCTCTCATTCTCTGATGAATAGACCAGGGGCATCTCTCATTCTCTGATGAATAGACCAGGGGCATCTCTCATTCTCTGATGAATAGACCAGGATCATCTCTCATTCTCTGATGAATAGACCAGGGGCATCTCTCATTCTCTGATGAATAGACCAGGGGCACCAGGGGCTCTCTCATTCTCTGATGAATAGACCAGGGGCATCTCGCATTCCCTGATGAATAGACCAGGGGCATCTCTCATTCTCTAATGAATAGACCAGGGGCATCTCTCATTCTCTGATGAATAGACCAGGGGCATCTCTCATTCTCTGATGAATAGACCAGGGGCATCTCTCATTCTCTGATGAATAGACCAGGGGCATCTCTCATTCTCTAATGAATAGACCAGGGGCATCTCTCATTCTCTAATGAATACACCAGGGGCATCTCTCATTCTCTGAGGAATAGACCAGGGGCACCTCTCATTCTCTAATGAATAGACCAGGGGCACCTCTCATTCTCTAATGAATAGACCAGGGGCATCTCGCATTCTCTGATGAATAGACCAGGGGCATCTCGCATTCTCTAATGAATAGACCAGGGGCACCTCTCATTCTCTAATGAATAGACCAGGAGCATCTCTCATTCCCTGATGAATAGACCAGGGGCATCTCTCATTCTCTAATGAATAGACCAGGGGCATCTCTCATTCTCTGATGAATAGACCAGGGGCATCTCTCATTCTCTAATGAATAGACCAGGGGCACCTCTCATTCTCTAATGAATACACCAGGGGCATCTCTCATTCTCTGATGAATAGACCAGCGGCACCTCTCATTCTCTGATGAATAGACCAGGGCATCTCTCATTCTCTAATGAATAGACCAGGGGCACCTCTCATTCTCTAATGAATAGACCAGGGGCATCTCTCATTCTCTGATGAATAGACCAGGGGCATCTCTCATTCTCTAATGAATAGACCAGGGGCATCTCTCATTCTCTAATGAATACACCAGGGGCATCTCTCATTCTCTAATGAATAGACCAGGGGCATCTCTCATTCTCTAATGAATAGACCAGGGGCATCTCTCATTCTCTAATGAATAGACCAGGGGCATCTCTCATTCTCTGATGAATAGACCAGGGGCACCTCTCATTCTCTGATGAATAGACCAGGGGCATCTCTCATTCTCTGATGAATAGACCAGGGGCATCTCTCATTCTCTGATGAATAGACCAGGGGCATCTCTCATTCTCTGATGAATAGACCAGGGGCATCTCTCATTCTCTGATGAATAGACCAGGGGCATCTCTCATTCTCTGATGAATAGACCAGGGGCATCTCTCATTCTCTGATGAATAGACCAGGGGCATCTCTCATTCTCTGATGAATAGACCAGGGGCATCTCTCATTCTCCAGGGGCATCTCTCATTCTCTGAGGAATAGACCAGGGGCATCTCTCATTCTCCAATGAATAGACCAGGGGCATCTCTCATTCTCTGAGGAATAGACCAGGATCATCTCTCATTCTCTGATGAATAGACCAGGGGCATCTCTCATTCTCCAATGAATAGACCAGGGGCATCTCTCATTCTCTGATGAATAGACCAGGATCATCTCTCATTCTCTGATGAATAGACCAGGGGCATCTCTCATTCTCTAATGAATAGACCAGGGGCATCTCGCATTCTCTGAGGAATAGACCAGGGGCATCTCTCATTCTCTGAATGAATAGACCAGGGGCACCTCTCATTCTCTGATGAATAGACCAGGGGCATCTCTCATTCTCTAATGAATAGACCAGGATCATCTCTCATTCTCTGAATGAATAGACCAGGGGCATCTCTCATTCTCTAATGAATAGACCAGGGGAATAGACAGGGGCATCTCTCATTCTCTAATGAATAGACCAGGGGCATCTCTCATTCTCTAATGAATAGACCAGGGCACCTCTCATTCTCTAATGAATAGACCAGGGGCATCTCTCATTCTCTAATGAATAGACCAGGGCATCTCACCTCTCCAGGGGCACCTCTCATTCTCTAATGAATAGACCAGGGGCATCTCTCATTCTCTAATGAATAGACCAGGGGCATCTCTCATTCTCTAATGAATAGACCAGGGGCACCTCTCATTCTCTAATGA
>NW_024475663.1:0-13367 GCF_017654505.1 Polyodon spathula | reverse complement strand
CACCAGAGAAATAAAACAACCCCCCTGTCAGACCCTCACCAGAGAAATAAAACAACCCCCCTGTCAGACCCTCACCAGAGAAATAAAACAACCCCCCTGTCAGAACCTCACCAGAGAGAGAACCAGAGAAAACAACAATCCCCCTGTCAGACCCTCACCAGAGAAATAAAACAACCCCCCTGTCAGACCCTCACCAGAGAAAAAAAAAACAACTCCCCTGTCAGACCCTCACCAGAGAAATAAAACAACCCCCCTGTCAGACCCTCACCAGAGAAATAAAACAACCCCCCTGTCAGACCCTCACCAGAGAAATAAAACAACGCCCCTGTCAGACCCTCACCAGAGAGAAAAAAACCCCCCTGTCAGACAACCAGAGAAATAAAACAACCCCCGTCAGACCCTCACCAGAGAAAATAAAACAACCCCCCTTTCAGACCCTCACCAGAGAAATAAAACAACCCCCCTGTCAGACCCTCACCAGAGAAATAAAACAACCCCCCTGTCAGACCCTCACCAGAGAAATAAAACAAACCCCCTGTCAGACCCTCACCAGAGAAAATAAAACAACCCCCCTGTCAGACCCTCACCAGAGAAATAAAACAACCCCCCTGTCAGACCCTCACCAGAGAAATAAAACAACCCCCCGTCAGACCCTCACCAGAGAGAAATAAAACAACCCCCCTGTCAGACCCTCACCAGAGAAAATAAAACAACCCCCCTGTCAGACCCTCACCAGAGAAATAAAACAACCCCCCGTCAGACCCTCACCAGAGAAATAAAACAACCCCCCTGTCAGACCCTCACCAGAGAAATAAAACAACCCCCCTGTCAGAACCTCACCAGAGAGAAATAAAACAACCCCCCTGACCCTCACGAGAGAGAAATAAAACAACCCCCCTGTCAGACCCTCACCAGAGAAATAAAACAACCCCCCTGTCAGACCCTCACCAGAGAAATAAAACAACCCCCCTGTCAGACCCTCACCAGAGAAATAAAACAACCCCCCTGTCAGACCCTCACCAGAGAAAAATAAAACAACCCCCCTGTCAGACCCTCACCAGAGAAATAAAACAACCCCCCTGTCAGACCCTCACCAGAGAAATAAAACAACCCCCCTGTCAGACCCTCACCAGAGAAATAAAACAACCCCCCTGTCAGACCCTCACCAGAGAGAGAAATAAAACAACCCCCCTGTCAGACCCTCACCAGAGAAATAAAACAACCCCCCTGTCAGACCCTCAGCAGAGAAATAAAACAACCCCCCTGTCAGACCCTCACCAGAGAAATAAAACAACCCCCCTGTCAGACCCTCAACAGAGAAATAAAACAACCACCCTGTCAGACCCTCACCAGAGAAATAAAACAACCCCCCTGTCAGACCCTCACCAGAGAAATAAAACAACCCCCCTGTCAGACCCTCACCAGAGAAAAAAAAAAACAACCCCCCAGTCAACCCCCCTATCAGACCTCACCAGAGAGAAATAAAACAACCCCCCTGTCAGACCCTCACCAGAGAGAAATAAAACAACCCCCCCGTCAGACCCTCACCAGAGCAATAAAACATGGGGGGATAGTTGGGGAGTGGTTCTTCTTATTTTTGTTGTTGGGGGACAGGTCTGGGAGTGCGTCGGGCTAACGTCTTTGATGGTCTCTTATGTTGGTGGGGGGACAGTTGGGAGTGGTCTCTTTATTGTTGGGGGTGACAGTGGGACAAGCTCTGGTAGTCTGGGCTGGTCTCTTTGACTTTGTGACACTAACAACCCCCCGTCAGACCCTCACCAGAGAAATAAAAAAACTCCCCTGTCAACCCTCACCAGAGAAATAAAACAACCCCCCTGTCAGACCCTCAACCCCCCTGTCAGAGAAAAATAAAACAACCCCCCCCCTGTCAGAGACCCTCACCAGAGAAATAAAACAACTCCCCTGTCAGACCCTCACCAGAGAAAACAACCCCCCTGTCAGACCCTCACCAGAGAAATAAAACACCAGAGAGAATTAAAACCACCCCCCTGTCAGACCCTCACCAGAGAGAAATAAAACAACCCCCCTGTCAGACACTCACCAGAGAAATAAAACAACCCCCTCCCCTGTCAGACCCTCACCAGAGAAAATAAAACAACCCCCCTGTCAGACCCTCACCAGAGAAATAAAACAACCCCCTGTCAGACCCTCAGAGAAATAAAACAACTCACCAGAGAGAAATAAAACACCCCCCCTGTCAGACCCTCACCAGAGAGAAATAAAACAACCCCCCTGTCAGACCCTCACCAGAGAAAAACAAAAAAACCCCCCTGTCAGACCCTCAGCAGAGAAATAAAACAACCCCCCTGTCAGACCCTCACCAGAGAAATAAAACAACCCCCCTGTCAGACCCTCACCAGAGAAATAAAACAACCCCCCTGTCAGACCCTCACCAGAGAAATAAAACAACCCCCCTGTCAGACCCTCACCAGAGAAATAAAACAACCCCCCTGTCAGACCCTCACCAGAGAGAAATAAAACAACCCCCCTGTCAGACCCTCACCAGAGAAATAAAACAACCCCCCTGTCAGACCCTCACCAGAGAAAAAAAACAACCCCCCTGTCAGACCCTCACCAGAGAAAAATAAAACAACCCCCCTGTCAGACCCTCACCAGAGAAATAAAACAACCCCCCTGTCAGACCCTCACCAGAGAAATAAAACAACCCCCCTGTCAGACCCTCACCAGAGAAAATAAAACAACCCCCCTGTCAGACCCTCACAGAGAGAAATAAAACAACCCCCCTGTCAGACCCTCACCAGAGAGAAATAAAACAACCCCCCTGTCAGACCCTCACCAGAGAAATAAAACAACCCCCCTGTCAGACCCTCACCAGAGAAATAAAACAACCCCCCTGTCAGACCCTCACCAGAGAAATAAAACAACCCCCCTGTCAGACCCTCACCAGAGAAATAAAACAACCCCCCTGTCAGACCCTCACCAGAGAAATAAAACAACCCCCCTGTCAGACCCTCACCAGAGAGAAATAAAACAACCCCCCTGTCAGACCCTCACCAGAGAAATAAAACAACCCCCCTGTCAGACCCTCACCAGAGAAATAAAACAACCCCCCTGTCAGACCCTCACCAGAGAAATAAAACAACCCCCCTGTCAGACCCTCACCAGAGAAATAAAACAACCCCCCTGTCAGACCCTCACCAGAGAAATAAAACAACCCCCCTGTCAGACCCTCACCAGAGAAATAAAACAACCCCCCTGTCAGACCCTCACCAGAGAAATAAAACAACCCCCCTGTCAGACCCTCACCAGAGAAAAATAAAACAACCCCCCTGTCAGACCCTCACCAGAGAAATAAAACAACCCCCCTGTCAGACCCTCACCAGAGAAATAAAACAACCCCCCATCAGACCCTCACCAGAGAGAAATAAAACAACCCCCCTGTCAGACCCTCACCAGAGAGAGAAATAAAACAACCCCCCTGTCAGACCCTCACCAGAGAAATAAAACAACCCCCCTGTCAGACACTCACCAGAGAGAAATAAAACCCTCACCCCCCCCTGTCAGACCCTCACCAGAGAAATAAAACAACCCCCCTGTCAGACCCTCACCAGAGAAATAAAACAACCCCCCTGTCAGACCCTCACCAGAGAAATAAAACAACCCCCCTGTCAGACCTCTCACCCCCTGTCAGAGAGAAATAAAACAACCCCCCTGTCAGACCCTCACCAGAGAAATAAAACAACCCCCCTGTCAGACCCTCACCAGAGAGAAATAAAACAACCCCCCTGTCAGACCCTCACCAGAGAAATAAAACAACCCCCCTGTCAGACCCTCACCAGAGAAAAATAAAACAACCCCCCCTGTCAGACCCTCACCAGAGAAAATAAAACAACCCCCCTGTCAGACCCTCACCAGAGAAATAAAACAACCCCCCTGTCAGACCCTCACCAGAGAAATAAAACAACCCCCCTGTCAGACCCTCACCAGAGAGAAATAAAACAACCCCCCTGTCAGACCCTCACCAGAGAATTAAAACAACCCCCCTGTCAGACCCTCACCAGAGAAATAAAACAACCCCCCTGTCAGACCCTCACCAGAGAAAATAAAACAACCCCCCTGTCAGACCCTCACCAGAGAAATAAAACAACCCCCCTGTCAGACCCTCACCAGAGAAAGAAATAAAACAACCCCCCTGTCAGACCCTCACCAGAGAAATAAAACAACCCCCCTGTCAGACCCTCACCAGAGAGAAATAAAACAACCCCCCTGTCAGACCCTCACCAGAGAGAAATAAAACAACCCCCCTGTCAGACCCTCACCAGAGAAAATAAAACAACCCCCCTGTCAGACCCTCACCAGAGAAATAAAACAACCCCCCTGTCAGACCCTCACCAGAGAAATAAAACAACCCCCCTGTCAGACCCTCACCAGAGAGAAATAAAACAACCCCCCTGTCAGACCCTCACCAGAGAGAAATAAAACAACCCCCCTGTCAGACCCTCACCAGAGAAATAAAACAACCCCCCTGTCAGACCCTCACCAGAGAGAAATAAAACAACCCCCCTGTCAGACCCTCACCAGAGAAATAAAACAACCCCCCTGTCAGACCCTCACCAGAGAAATAAAACAACCCCCCTGTCAGACCCTCACCAGAGAGAAATAAAACAACCCCCCCGTCAGACCCTCACCAGAGAAAATAAAACAACCCCCCTGTCAGACCCTCACCAGAGAGAAATAAAACAACCCCCCTGTCAGACCCTCACCAGAGAGAAATAAAACAACCCCCCTGTCAGACCCTCACCAGATAAAAAAAAACAACCCCCCTGTCAGACCATCACCAGAGAAATAAAACAACCCCCCTGTCAGACCCTCACCAGAGAAATAAAACAACCCCCCTGTCAGACCCTCACCAGAGAAATAAAACAACCCCCCTGTCAGACCCTCACCAGAGAAATAAAAAAACCCCCCTGTCAGACCCTCACCAGAGAAATAAAACAACCCCCCTGTCACCCCCCTGTCAGACCCTCACCAGAGAAAATAAAACAACCCCCCTGTCAGACCCTCACCAGAGAAATAAAACAACCCCCTGTCAGACCCTCACCAGAGAAATAAAACAACCCCCCTGTCAGACCCTCACCAGAGAAATAAAACAACCCCCCTGTCAGACCCTCACCAGAGAAATAAAACAACCCCCCTGTCAGACCCTCACCAGAGAAATAAAACAACCCCCCTGTCAGACCCTCACCAGAGAGAAATAAAACAACCCCCCTGTCAGACCCTCACCAGAGAAATAAAACAACCCCCCTGTCAGACCCTCACCAGAGAAAAAAAAAACAACCCCCCTGTCAGACCCTCACCAGAGAGAAATAAAACAACCCCCCTGTCAGACCCTCACCAGAGAAATAAAACAACCCCCCTGTCAGACCCTCACCAGAGAAATAAAACAACCCCCCTGTCAGACCCTCACCAGAGAAATAAAACAACCCCCCTGTCAGACCCTCACCAGAGAGAAATAAAACAACCCCCCTGTCAGACCCTCACCAGAGAAAAACAACCCCCCTAAAACAACCCCCCTGTCAGACCCTCACCAGAGAGAAATAAAACAACCCCCCTGTCAGACCCTCACCAGAGAGAAATAAAACAACCCCCCTGTCAGACCCTCACCAGAGAAATAAAACAACCCCCCTGTCAGACCCTCACCAGAGAAAATAAAACAACCCCCCTGTCAGACCCTCACCAGAGAAATAAAACAACCCCCCTGTCAGACCCTCACCAGAGAGAAATAAAACAACCCCCCTGTCAGACCCTCACCAGAGAGAAATAAACCACAACCCCCCCAGTCAGACCCTCACCAGAGAAATAAAACAACCCCCCTGTCAGACCCTCACCAGAGAAAATAAAACAACCCCCCTGTCAGACCCTCACCAGAGAGAAATAAAACAACCCCCCTGTCAGACCCTCACCAGAGAAATAAAACAACCCCCCTGTCAGACCCTCACCAGAGAAATAAAACAACCCCCCTGTCAGACCCTCACCAACAGTGTCCTTGTTTGTGGGGCCCACAGTCTGGGGAGTGGTCCTCTCTTTATTTTGGTGGGGGGACAGCTTGGGAGTAGGTTCTCTAATTTGTGGGGGGAGTCTTGGGAGTGGTACTCTTTATTTGTTTGGGGGGACAGTCTGGGTCTTCTCTTTATTTTGTGGGGGGACCGTATTGGGGGTTCTCTGTTTATTGGTTGATGGAACTCTGAGAGTGGGAAGAGAAATAAAACAACCCCCCTGTCAGACTCTCACCAGAGAGAAATAAAACAACCCCCCTGTCAGACCCTCACCAGAGAAATAAAACAACCCCCCTGTCAGACCCTCACCAGAGAAATAAAACAACCCCCCTGTCAGACCCTCACCAGAGAAATAAAACAACCCCCCTGTCAGACCCTCACCAGAGAAATAAAACAACCCCCCTGTCAGACCCTCACCAGAGAAAATAAAACAACCCCCCTGTCAGACCCTCACCAGAGAAAAAAAACAAACAACCCCCTGTCAGACCCTCACCAGAGAAAATAAAACAACCCCCCTGTCAGACCCTCACCAGAGAGAAATAAAACAACCCCCCTGTCAGACCCTCACCAGAGAAAATAAAACAACCCCCCTGTCAGACCATCACCAGAGAAATAAAACAACCCCCCTGTCAGACCCTCACCAGAGAAAAATAAAACAACCCCCCTGTCAGACCCTCACCAGAGAAATAAAACAACCCCCCTGTCAGACCCTCACCAGAGAAATAAAACAACCCCCCTGTCAGACCCTCACCAGAGAAAAATAAAACAACCCCCCTGTCAGACCCTCACCAGAGAAATAAAACAACCCCCCTGTCAGACCCTCACCAGAGAAATAAAACAACCCCCCTGTCAGACCCTCACCAGAGAGAATAAAACAACCCCCCTGTCAGACCCTCACCAGAGAGAGAACCAGAGAAATAAAACAACCCCCCTGTCAGACCCTCACCAGAGAAATAAAACAACCCCCCTGTCAGACCCTCACCAGAGAAATAAAACAACCCCCCTGTCAGACCCTCACCAGAGAAATAAAACAACTCCCCTGTCAGACCCTCACCAGAGAAATAAAACAACCCCCCTGTCAGACCCTCACCAGAGAAATAAAACAACCCCCCTGTCAGACCCTCACCAGAGAAATAAAACAACCCCCCCGTCAGACCCTCACCAGAGATAAATAAAACAACCCCCCCGTCAGACCCTCACCAGAGAGAAATAAAACAACCCCCCTGTCAGACCCTCACCAGAGAAATAAAACAACCCCCCTGTCAGACCCTCACCAGAGAAATAAAACAACCCCCTGTCAGACCCTCACCAGAGAGAATAAAACAACCCCCCTGTCAGACCCTCACCAGAGAAAATAAAACAACCCCCCTGTCAGACCCTCACCAGAGAAATAAAACAACCCCCCTGTCAGACCCTCACCAGAGAAATAAAACAACCCCCCTGTCAGACCCTCACCAGAGAAATAAAACAACCCCCCTGTCAGACCCTCACCAGAGAAAATAAAACAACCCCCCTGTCAGACCCTCACCAGAGAGAAATAAAACAACCCCCCTGTCAGACCCTCACCAGAGAAATAAAACAACCCCCCTGTCAGACCCTCACCAGAGAAAATAAAACAACCCCCCTGTCAGACCCTCACCAGAGAAAAAAAACAACCCCCCTGTCAGACCCTCACCAGAGAAATAAAACAACCCCCCTGTCAGACCCTCACCAGAGAGAAATAAAACAACCCCCCTGTCAGACCCTCACCAGAGAAATAAAACAACCCCCCTGTCAGACCCTCACCAGAGAAATAAAACAACCCCCCTGTCAGACCCTCACCAGAGAAAATAAAACAACCCCCCCATCAGACCCTCACCAGAGAAATAAAACAACCCCCCTGTCAGACCCTCACCAGAGAAATAAAACAACCCCCCTGTCAGACCCTCACCAGAGAAATAAAACAACCCCCCTGTCAGACCCTCACCAGAGAAAATAAAACAACCCCCCTGTCAGACCCTCACCAGAGAAATAAAACAACCCCCCTGTCAGACCCTCACCAGAGAAAATAAAACAACCCCCCTGTCAGACCCTCACCAGAGAAATAAAACAACCCCCCTGTCAGACCCTCACCAGAGAAAATAAAACAACCCCCCTGTCAGACCCTCAGACCCTCAGAGAGAAATAAAACAACCCCCCTGTCAGACCCTCACCAGAGAAAATAAAACAACCCCCCTGTCAGACCCTCACCAGAGAAATAAAACAACCCCCCTGTCAGACCCTCACCAGAGAGAAATAAAACAACCCCCCTGTCAGACCCTCACCAGAGAAATAAAACAACCCCCCTGTCAGACCCTCACCAGAGAAATAAAACAACCCCCCTGTCAGACCCTCACCAGAGAAATAAAACAACCCCCCTGTCAGACCCTCACCAGAGAAATAAAACCACCCCCCTGTCAGACCCTCACCAGAGAAATAAAACAACCCCCCTGTCAGACCCTCACCAGAGAAATAAAACAACCCCCCTGTCAGACCCTCACCAGAGAAATAAAACAACCCCCCTGTCAGACCCTCACCAGAGAAAATAAAACAACCCCCCTGTCAGACCCTCACCAGAGAGAATCACCAGAGAAATAAAACAACCCCCCTGTCAGACCCTCACCAGAGAAAATAAAACAACCCCCCTGTCAGACCCTCACCAGAGAGAAATAAAACAACCCCCCTGTCAGACCCTCACCAGAGAAAAAAAAACAACCCCCCTGTCAGACCCTCACCAGAGAGAAATAAAACAACCCCCCTGTCAGACCCTCACCAGAGAGAAATAAAACAACCCCCCTGTCAGACCCTCACCAAGAGAAATAAAACAACCCCCCTGTCAGACCCTCACCAGAGAGAAATAAAACAACCCCCCTGTCAGACCCTCACCAGAGAAAATAAAACAACCCCCCTGTCAGACCCTCACCAGAGAGAAATAAAACAACCCCCCTGTCAGACCCTCACCAGAGAAATAAAACAACCCCCCTGTCAGACCCTCACCAGAGAAATAAAACAACCCCCCTGTCAGACCCTCACCAGAGAAATAAAACAACCCCCCTGTCAGACCCTCACCAGAGAAATAAAACAACCCCCCTGTCAGACCCTCACCAGAGAAATAAAAACAACCCCCCCCTGTCAGACCCTCACCAGAGAGAAATAAAACAACCCCCCTGTCAGACCCTCACCAGAGAAATAAAACAACCCCCCTGTCAGACCCTCACCAGAGAGAAATAAAACAACCCCCCTGTCAGACCCTCACCAGAGAAATAAAACAACCCCCCTGTCAGACCCTCACCAGAGAAAAAAAAACAACCCCCCTGTCAGACCCTCACCAGAGAAATAAAACAACCCCCCTGTCAGACCCTCACCAGAGAGAAATAAAACAACCCCCCTGTCAGACCCTCACCAGAGAGAAATAAAACAACCCCCCTGTCAGACCCTCACCAGAGAGAAATAAAACAACCCCCCTGTCAGACCCTCACCAGAGAGAAATAAAACCCTCACCCCCCTGTCAGACCCTCACAGAGAGAAATAAAACAACCCCCCTGTCAGACCCTCACCAGAGAGAAATAAAACAACCCCCCTGTCAGACCCTCACCAGAGAAATAAAACAACCCCCCTGTCAGACCCTCACCAGAGAAATAAAACAACCCCCCTGTCAGACCCTCACCAGAGAAATAAAACAACCCCCCTGTCAGACCCTCACCAGAGAAATAAAACAACCCCCCTGTCAGACCCTCACCAGAGAAAATAAAACAACCCCCCTGTCAGACCCTCACCAGAGAGAAATAAAACAACCCCCCTGTCAGACCCTCACCAGAGAAATAAAACAACCCCCCTGTCAGACCCTCACCAGAGAAAATAAAACAACCCCCCTGTCAGACCCTCACCAGAGAAATAAAACAACCCCCCTGTCAGACCCTCACCAGAGAAATAAAACAACCCCCCTGTCAGACCCTCACCAGAGAAATAAAACAACCCCCCTGTCAGACCCTCACCAGAGAAATAAAACAACCCCCCTGTCAGACCCTCACCAGAGAAATAAAACAACCCCCCTGTCAGACCCTCACCAGAGAAATAAAACAACCCCCCTGTCAGACCCTCACCAGAGAGAAATAAAACAACCCCCCTGTCAGACCCTCACCAGAGAAATAAAACAACCCCCCTGTCAGACCCTCACCAGAGAGAAATAAAACAACCCCCCTGTCAGACCCTCACCAGAGAAATAAAACAACCCCCCTGTCAGACCCTCACCAGAGAAATAAAACAACCCCCCTGTCAGACCCTCACCAGAGAAATAAAACAACCCCCCTGTCAGACCCTCACCAGAGAAATAAAACAAACCCCCTGTCAGACCCTCACCAGAGAAAATAAACCAACCCCCCTGTCAGACCCTCACCAGAGAAATAAAACAACCCCCCTGTCAGACCCTCACCAGAGAAAATAAAACAACCCCCCTGTCAGACCCTCACCAGAGAAATAAAACAACCCCCCTGTCAGACCCTCACCAGAGAAAATAAAACAACCCCCCTGTCAGACCCTCACCAGAGAAATAAAACAACCCCCCTGTCAGACCCTCACCAGAGAAATAAAAAACCCCCCCCTGTCAGAGATAAATAAAACAACCCCCCTGTCAGAAATACCAGAGAAATAAAACAACCCCCCTGTCAGAGAGACCCTCAAAAACAACCCCCCTGTCAGACTCTCACCAGAGAGAAATAAAACAACCCCCCTGTCAGACCCTCACCAGAGAAATAAAAACCACCCCCCTGTCAGACCCTCACCAGAGAAATAAAACAACCCCCCCGTCAGACCCTCACCAGAGAGAATAAAAACCCCCCTGTCACCCCCCTGTCAGACCTTCACCAGAGAAATAAAACAACCCCCCCTGTCAGACCCTCACCAGAGAAATAAAACAACCACCCTGTCAGACCCTCACCAGAGAAATAAAACAACCCCTCTGTCAGACCCTCACCAGTCAGACCCTCAAATAAAACAACCCCCCGTCAGACACTCACCAGAGAGAAATAAAACAACCCCCCTGTCAGACCCTCAAGAGAAAACAACCCCCCCGTCAGATCCTCAGCAGAGAAAATAAAACAACCCCCCTGTCAGACCCTCACCAGAGAAATAAAACAACCCCCCTGTCAGACCCTCACCAGAGAAATAAAACAACCCCCCTGTCAGACCCTCACCAGAGAAATAAAACAACCCCCCTGTCAGACCCTCACCAGAGAGAAATAAAACAACCCCCCTGTCAGACCCTCACCAGAGAGAATAAAACAACCCCCCGTCAGACCCTCACCAGAGAAATAAAACAACCCCCCTGTCAGACCCTCACCAGAGAAATAAAACAACCCCCCTGTCAGACCCTCACCAGAGAAATAAAACAACCCCCCTGTCAGACCCTCACCAGAGAAATAAAACAACTCCCCTGTCAGACCCTCACCAGAGAAATAAAACAACCCCCCTGTCAGACCCTCACCAGAGAAATAAAACAACCCCCCTGTCAGACCCTCACCAGAGAAATAAAACAACCCCCCTGTCAGACCCTCACCAGAGAGAAAAAAACAACCCCCCTGTCAGACCCTCACCAGAGAAATAAAACAACCCCCCTGTCAGACCCTCACCAGAGAAATAAAACAACCCCCCTGTCAGACCCTCACCAGAGAAATAAAACAACCCCCCTGTCAGACCCTCACCAGAGAAAAATAAAACAACCCCCCCTGTCAGACCCTCACCAGAGAAAATAAAACAACCCCCCTGTCAGACCCTCACCAGAGAAATAAAACAACCCCCCTGTCAGACCCTCACCAGAGAAATAAAACAACCCCCCTGTCAGACCCTCACCAGAGAAATAAAACAACCCCCCTGTCAGACCCTCACCAGAGAAAATAAAACAACCCCCCTGTCAGACCCTCACCAGAGAAATAAAACAACCCCCCTGTCAGACCCTCACCAGAGAAATAAAACAACCCCCCTGTCAGACCCTCACCAGAGAGAAATAAAACAACCCCCCTGTCAGACCCTCACCAGAGAAAATAAAACAACAGAGAAATAAAACAACCCCCCTGTCAGACCCTGACAAGAGAGAAATAAAACAACCCCCCTGTCAGACCCTCACCAGAGAAAAAAAACAACCCCCCTGTCAGACCCTCACCAGAGAAATAAAACAACCCCCCTCAGTCAGACCCTCACCAGAGAAATAAAACAACCCCCCTGTCAGACCCTCACCAGAGAGAAATAAAACAACCCCCCTGTCAGACCCTCACCAGAGAAAATAAAACAACCCCCCTGTCAGACCCTCACCAGAGAGAATTAAAACAACCCCCCTGTCAGACCCTCACCAGAGAAATAAAACAACCCCCCTGTCAGACCCTCACCAGAGAAATAAAACAACCCCCCTGTCAGACCCTCAACAGAGAAATAAAACAACCCCCCTGTCAGACCCTCACCAGAGAAATAAAACAACCCCCCTGTCAGACCCTCACCAGAGAAATAAAACAACCCCCCTGTCAGACCCTCACCAGAGAGAAATAAAACAACCCCCCTGTCAGACCCTCACCAGAGAAATAAAACAACCCCCCTGTCAGACCCTCACCAGAGAGAATAAAACAACCCCCCTGTCAGACCCTCACCAGAGAAATAAAACAACCCCCCTGTCAGACCCTCACCAGAGAAATAAAACAACCCCCCTGTCAGACCCTCACCAGAGAGAATTAAAACAACCCCCCTGTCAGACCCTCACCAGAGAAAATAAAACAACCCCCCTGTCAGACCCTCACCAGAGAAATAAAACAACCCCCCTGTCAGACCCTCACCAGAGAGAAATAAAACAACCCCCCTGTCAGACCCTCACCAGAGAAAATAAAACAACCCCCCTGTCAGACCCTCACCAGAGAGAAATAAAACAACCCCCCTGTCAGACCCTCACCAGAGAAATAAAACAACCCCCCTGTCAGACCCTCACCAGAGAGAAATAAAACAACCCCCCTGTCAGTCACCCTCACCAGAGAAATAAAACAACCCCCTGTCAGACCCTCACCAGAGAAATAAAACAACCCCCCTGTCAGACCGTCACCAGAGAGAAATTAAACAACCCCCCTGTCAGACCCTCACCATAGAAATAAAACAACCCCCCTGTCAGAACCTGACCAGAGAGAAATAAAACAACCCCTCTGTCAGACCCTCACCAGAGAGAAATAAAACAACCCCCCTGTCAGACCCTCACAAGAGAAATAAAACAACCCCCCCTGTCAGACCCTCACCAGAGAAATAAAACAAACCCCCTGTCTGTCAGACCCTCACCAGAGA
>NW_024475662.1:0-13385 GCF_017654505.1 Polyodon spathula | reverse complement strand
AAGCAAATAATAATTACATTAAATTAGTTAAATAAACTAAACTAATTAAATAAAATATACTTTTTATAATTTTTTGTATTGGTATGTACAGGCAAGAATGCTGTAATATAAACAAGTGCACGCATACATAGAGGATCCTCAGAATCACAAAATAATTACACAGTACACGAAAGGTTAAATATATGTGTATAAAAACTAGCAGTTTATTGCTTATTGAATTATAGTCAAATACAATCTACAATGTTTAGAGGAGGCTTAGAGTATATGGCAAGGGTTTGGTGAAGACTGGTGTAAAATGAAGGCAGTTATTGTGTTCATCAGGTATCAGGTATAATATAATTCAATTGATTGATTTTTGCACTTTATATCTGAAGGGTAATTCTGTAGTATTATATGTTATATGAACAGTACAGTTAAACCGGCATCTATGGTTCTTCTGCTGGGTGGACAAAAGACGACAACCAAAGTGTGAGCTAGTAGGTAGCCTTTTAAGAGAGAAAGCTTTAGCGCTCCTGTTGGAAAACATATTACATTATAAATCCTCTTGTTTTAAAAGAAGAGCAGGGAAGGTTGTGATGTATGTTTCAGTACATTTACAAGTCTGTCCCGGACAGGCAGTCATTTAATTGCAGCTATTTCTTTTTGTTTGTTTGTTTTTTATCTTACCTCATCTAGGATAAAGTCTGCACTTGTTTTGCAGTTGTAACACTCCGAATTGTCTTTAATTCCATATCGACATCTTACATTATCACCATCGGGGTCATAGTCCAAAAAATTGTAAGTTGTCGGAGAGTTTTGGGGGACCCTTGAACAGAAATGAATAATTAAGCAGAGTAACCTGCTGTACTATAGTGTCTGTTTCAGATTTGTGTTTTTTTGTAAAGGTAATGATATAACATTAATAAACAATTACTCAAACTTAGAACTTTATTTTAAGTCTACCCGTCAAAATGTATATATATACTGTGCAACATAGCTTGTGTAAAATGTAGCATACCTGATTTGTGGAGGCATTGTCGTTATTGGGGATCTGTTGGGGTTTCCAGTATCTGATCTTCTTCCCAGATCAATATGAGCTATCATGCTCCACGAGCCAAGATCTTCTGTATTGTAGATCCAACAACAACCTTGATCCCTAGTTGTAATAAAAATAAAATAATAATAAAAAAAAATATTATTTATATATGTATATATATATATGTGTATAGTTGTAATAAAGGCTGATTAGTATGAGGAGTTATTATTTAATTGAAAAAACCCAAAAAAAAAAAAATATAAGAGTTAGAAAGATATAATATATATATATATTGTATATAGATAAGATATAAACATACTTTATACTATAATAATAACTTACAGCAAGTCAAAAGGTTTATCACTTTGTAGGCTTCTCGTAACGAAGCCCTCTATCTCACAGTTGCCTCCAGATTGGCCAGGATCAGTTTCTCCATATTCAGAAGTGGTTATGGTACCACAGTCTCC
Source organism: Polyodon spathula (assembly GCF_017654505.1). NCBI lineage: Eukaryota > Metazoa > Chordata > Actinopteri > Acipenseriformes > Polyodontidae > Polyodon > Polyodon spathula. The sequence continues at coordinate 11,903 of NW_024475662.1, read as the reverse complement.
TTGATGGCATTTCCACGAAGATGCTGGCGAGCATGATCCAGTGTAGATTTCTGACAGTTTGAAACGGGAGTCCATCTGGAATCAAAATGTATCATTATCTAAGTTCATCAAACCTGAAGTGCATTCAAAATGAGTGATTAGTGATATAAAAACTGCAACCCCAGTTGTAATGAAGCTTGGTATTCACAGTATTTACATATTGAGATTATTAGTTGTACTATTACTATTACTACAATGACCACAATATCAAGCATGTCAGTAACATGCATAATAAACATAAATAATCATACATAAATATACTACATTTCACAAAAAGGCATAAGAAAAAAGAAAAGCTTTCACTGAAATAGTAAACATTTACCCTGATTGTTCCATCTGAATTCTTTCCCTTGGGCGTGAAACTTAGAAACCCACCTAGGGCAGGGGCTTCGTTTGCAATGACAATGCTCGATTCGTCTGTTGTTGGACAAAGTATTATCTTTATTTAGAAACTTATTTGAAATATTTCATATGCTAGTTTGAAAGTTATTTTGTAAATGTTGTTGAGTTAATCAGCCACTATTCCCCCCACAATATTTCCTTCTTGAGAAAATGCTGGGAATGAATACAGATCTCTAATACATATCATACCACTGAGTCAGGAGAACTGAAAATCAACCGGCATTCCCTGTGTCTACCAAAACAACTCCTTTCAACTCTTTATTCTAAAAAAATAGTTGCTGTTTCATTGCCATTAACACATAGTGGAGAATATGTGAGAAGAATCAAAATGATTCACAATGATCTTTTTCTTTTCTTAAATCCACTTACTTTGGCTTTCTTCAACGACTACTATTATGCATCTTAGTTCTGACTGATACCTGGAGAATACAACACAATAGTGTATCAATTAAGAACAATAAAGAACCACTTATTGATGAAAATGTAATAAAGAACAACAATACTTACTCAGCTGTAGTTTCTGCAATAAAACATATGGGAATATCTTCTCCTACGTCATTCGCAGTTGGGGTCCACTTAATCATTGCCTTGCCAACTCCAGTGACATTATTGTACTCAAATGTTTTTTCTATGTTTAGGGGCCCACTGATCTCGATGTCATTTATCCTATATAAAAACAAAATAGATATAAAATACAATAACAGACAAATAAATAAATAAAATAGACAAAGACAGTGATTTTAGGGCTCATTCGTTCCAAATTGTTATTGGTGTGAACACACTTGAACCATTTTCTTATCTGTAATTGTAATTATAATTAAAGACATTGGGCTCTATGTCCTGACATTACTTACGTGTTCACAAGTACTGCAAATTCGTAACCTCCTTTCTTCGTTTAATTTCTGAATGCCACGTACTAATCAGCTATTTTTTGTGAACAACTACGGTAACTACGGTAATGCCACTGCAAGTTTACGAACAGCATAAATTACTATTTGGAAAGATAAATGAGTGGTATAGTGAACAAAAAGAAGTAGTAGGCATATATAATAGGATCGAGCTATGGCTTCTGCAGACTCCGACCTTGATGCAACTATGTCACTGGCCAAAAAGAAAAGGAAAACAAATTTCCACAAAGACGAAATTGACCTGTTAGTTAGTTAAATGGAAAACATAGGGCCCAATGTAATTAAAATACAGGCAATGTTCAAAATTATATTTAGATAGTATATCTATAGGTATATAGTATATATATATTATATTATAATATATATATATATAGTATATATATATATATATATATATATTAATCGTAAATGGTTAATAATCTTTTTCGTCACAATTTTTTCTACATGATTGATGTCTTACTGTGATTTCGTTGATACTGCGGAGACAGGAAACGAAAATTTTTTGCCAAGTGATGTCCTTATGAAGGTGCCATGGTGAACAGTTGGAGTTATATATTTTGGTATGTATTCCCCCAAAACATTGGACGGCACAGCACTACCAACTGGAATATATGTGAAGAAGTATAAGGCAAACAATGTCAATTGTCTTATTTGTTTCTCTAACATTGTCTACAGTTACACATACATTTGAAAAATAAATGCTCACCGATAACTAGAAATTGAAGAGGTATTTTGCTCAGTGGATCAGATGCATTTAGTGACACTGGGTATTTGACAGTGGAGGTCCCATCATTGTATTTTAATGTGGTGTTTTGCCTTGGAAAATCTTCCAGTACAAGTTCAAACACATGGACTCCAGGTGATGATGAGCCAGAAAATGATAAACTGCAGGCATTCTGGGGAAAAAATGTAAGCAAATAATAATTACATTAAATTAGTTAAATAAACTAAACTAATTAAATAAAATATACTTTTTATAATTTTTTGTATTGGTATGTACAGGCAAGAATGCTGTAATATAAACAAGTGCACGCATACATAGAGGACCCTCAAAATCACAAAATAATTACACAGTACACGAAAGGTTAAATATATGTGTATAAAAACTAGCAGTTTATTGCTTATTGAATTATAGTCAAATACAATCTACAATGTTTAGAGGAGGCTTAGAGTATATGGCAAGGGTTTGGTGAAGACTGGTGTAAAATGAAGGCAGTTATTGTGTTCATCAGGTATCAGGTATAATATAATTCAATTGATTGATTTTTGCACTTTATATCTGAAGGGTAATTCTGTAGTATTATATGTTATATGAACAGTACAGTTAAACCGGCATCTATGGTTCTTCTGCTGGGTGGACAAAAGACGACAACCAAAGTGTGAGCTAGTAGGTAGCCTTTTAAGAGAGAAAGCTTTAGCGCTCCTGTTGGAAAACATATTACATTATAAATCCTCTTGTTTTAAAAGAAGAGCAGGGAAGGTTGTGATGTATGTTTCAGTACATTTACAAGTCTGTCCCGGACAGGCAGTCATTTAATTGCAGCTATTTCTTTTTGTTTGTTTGTTTTTTATCTTACCTCATCTAGGGTAAAGCCTGGAACTGTTTTGCAGGTGCTACACTCCAAATTGTTTTTAATTCCATATCGACATCTTACATTATCACCATCGGGGTCATAGTCCAAAAAATTGTAAGTTGTCGGAGAGTTTTGGGGGACCCTTGAACAGAAATGAATAATTAAGCAGAGTACCCTGCTGTACTATAGTGTCTGTTTCAGATTTGTGTTTTTTTGTAAAGGTAATGATCTAAGATTAATAAACAATTACTCAAACTTAGAACTATACTTTAAGTCTACCTGTCAAAATGTATATATATACTGTGCAACATAGCTTGTGTAAAATGTAGCATACCTGATTTGTGGAGGCATTGTCGTTATTGGGGATCTGTTGGGGTTTCCAGTATCTGATCTTCTTCCCAGATCAATATGAGCTATCATGCTCCACGAGCCAAGATCTTCTGTATTGTAGATCCAACAACAACCTTGATCCCTAGTTGTAATAATAATAATAATAATAATAATAATAATATAATAATAATAATAATAATAATAATAATAATAATAAAATAATAGAAAAAAAAAATATATATATATATATATATATATATATATATATATATATATATATATTTTGTATATAATTATTAATAATAATTTTATAGAAACTTACATCAAGTCAAAAGGTTTATCATTTTGTAGGCTTCTTGTAACAAAACCCTGTAACTGACAGTTGTCTCCAGATTGGCCAGGATCAGTTTCTCCATATTCAGAAGTGGTTATGGTACCACAGTCTCCTTGATGGCATTTCCACGAAGATGCTGGCGAGCATGATCCAGTGTAGATTTCTGACAGTTTGAAACGGGAGTCCATCTGCAATCAAAATGTATCATTATCTAAGTTCATCAAACCTGAAGTGCATTCAAAATGAGTGATTAGTGATATAAAAACTGCAACCCCAGTTGTAATGAAGCTTGGTATTCACAGTATTTACATATTGAGATTATTAGTTGTACTATTACTATTACTACAATGACCACAATATCAAGCATGTCAGTAACATGCATAATAAACATAAATAATCATACATAAATATACTACATTTCACAAAAAGGCATAAGAAAAAAGAAAAGCTTTCACTGAAATAGTAAACATTTACCCTGATTGTTCCATCTGAATTCTTTCCCTTGGGCGTGAAACTTAGAAACCCACCTAGGGCAGGGGCTTCGTTTGCAATGACAATGCTCGATTCGTCTGTTGTTGGACAAAGTATTATCTTTATTTAGAAACTTATTTGAAACATTTCATATCTTAGTTTGAAAGTTATTTTGTAAATGTTGTTGAGTTAATCAGCCACTATTCCCCCCACAATATTGCCTTCTTGAGAAAATGCTGGGAATGAATACAGATCTCTAATACATATCATACCACTGAGTCAGGAGAACTGAAAATCAACTGGCATTCCCTGTGTCTACCAAAACAACTCCTTTCAACTCTTTATTCTAAAAAAATAGTTGCTGTTTCATTGCCATTAACACATAGTGGAGAATCTGTGAGAAGAATCAAAATGATTCACAATGATCTTTTTCTTTTCTTAAATCCACTTACTTTGGCTTTCTTCAACGACTACTATTATGCATCTTAGTTCTGACTGATACCTGGAGAATACAACACAATAGTGTATCAATTAAGAACAATAAAGAACCACTTATTGATGAAGATGTAATAAAGAACAACAATACTTACTCAGCTGTAGTTTCTGCAATAAAACATATGGGAATATCTTCTCCTACGTCATTCGCAGTTGGGGTCCACTTAATCATTGCCTTGCCAACTCCAGTGACATTATTGTACTCAAATGTTTTTTCTATGTTTAGGGGCCCACTGATCTCGATGTCATTTATCCTATATAAAAAGAAAACAGATATAAAATACAATAACAGACAAATAAATAAATAAAATAGACAAAGACAGTGATTTTAGGGCTCATTCGTTCCAAATTGTTATTGGTGTGAACACACTTGAACCATTTTCTTATCTGTAATTGTAATTATAATTAAAGACATTGGGCTCTATGTCCTGACATTACTTACGTGTTCACAAGTACTGCAAATTCGTAACCTCCTTTCTTCGTTTAATTTCTGAATGCCACGTACTAATCAGCTATTTTTTGTGAACAACTACGGTAACTACGGTAATGTCACTGCAAGTTTACGAACAGCATAAATTACTATTTGGAAAGATAAATGAGTGGTATAGTGAACAGAAAGAAGCAGTAAGCATATATAGTAGGATTGAGCTATGGCTTCTGTAGACTCAGACCCTGATGCAACTATGTCACTGGCCAAAAAGAAAAGGAAAACTGAGTTCCACAAAGACGAAATTGACCTGTTAGTTAGTTAAATGGAAAACATAGGGCCCAATGTAATTAAAATACAGGCAATGTTCAAAATATATATATAATATATATATATATATATATATATATATATATATATATAGTAAGATTTCCCATTAAATATTAGCATTTACCAATTATTAGAAAAAAGCAGTGTTAAAAATGATTGATGTCTTACTGTGATTTCGTTGATACTGCGGAGACAGGAAACGAAAATTTTTTGCCAAGTGATGTCCTTATGAAGGTGCCATGGTGAACAGTTGGAGTTATATATTTTGGTATGTATTCCCCCAAAACATTGGACGGCACAGCACTACCAACTGGAATATATGTGAAGAAGTATAAGGCAAACAATGTCAATTGTCTTATTTGTTTCTCTAACATTGTCTACAGTTACACATACATTTGAAAAATAAATGCTCACCTATAACTAGAAATTGAAGAGGTATTTTGCTCAGTGGATCAGATGCATTTAGTGACACTGGGTATTTGACAGTGGAGGTCCCATCATTGTATTTTAATGTGGTGTTTTGCCTTGGAAAATCTTCCAGTACAAGTTCAAACACATGTACTCCAGGTGATGATGAGCCAGAAAATGATAAACTGCAGGCATTCTGGGGAAAAAATGTAAGCAAATAATAATTACATTAAATTAGTTAAATAAACTAAACTAATTAAATAAAATATACTTTTTATAATTTTTTGTATTGGTATGTACAGGCAAGAATGCTGTAATATAAACAAGTGCACGCATACATAGAGGATCCTCAAAATCACAAAATAATTACACAGTACACGAAAGGTTAAATATATGTGTATAAAAACTAGCAGTTTATTGCTTATTGAATTATAGTCAAATACAGTCTGCAATGTTTAGAGGAGGCTTAGAGTATATGGCAAGGGTTTGGTGAAGACTGGTGTAAAATGAAGGCAGTTATTGTGTTCATCAGGTATCAGGTATAATATAATTCAATTGATTGATTTTTGCACTTTATATCTGAAAGGTAATTCTGTAGTATTATATGTTATATGAACAGTACAGTTAAACCGGCATCTATGGTTCTTCTGCTGGGTGGACAAAAGACGACAACCAAAGTGTGAGCTAGTAGGTAGCCTTTTAAGAGAGAAAGCTTTAGCGCTCATGTTGGAAAACATATTACATTATAAATCCTCTTGAGTTAAAAGAAGAGCAGGGAAGGTTGTGAAGTATGTTTCAATACATTTACAAGTCTGTCCCGGACAGGCAGTCATTTAATTGCAGCTATTTCTTTTTGTTTGTTTGTTTTTTATCTTACCTCATCTAGGGTAAAGCCTGGAACTGTTTTGCAGGTGCTACACTCCAAATTGTTTTTAATTCCATATCGACATCTTACATTATCACCGTCGGGGTCATAGTCCAATAAATTGTAAGTTGTCGGAGAGTTTTGGGGGACCCTTGAATAGAAATGAATAATTAAGCAGAGTAACCTGCTGTACTATAGTGTCTGTTTCAGATTTGTGTTTTTTTGTAAAGGTAATGATATAACATTAATAAACAATTACTCAAACTTAGAACTATACTTTAAGTCTACCTGTCAAAATGTATATATATACTGTGCAACATAGCTTGTGTAAAATGTAGCATACCTGATTTGTGGAGGCATTGTCGTTATTGGGGATCTGTTGGGGTTTCCAGTATCTGATCTTCTTCCCAGATCAATATGAGCTATCATGCTCCACGAGCCAAGATCTTCTGTATTGTAGATCCAACAACAACCTTGATCCCTAGTTGTAATAATAATAATAATAATAATAATAAAAATTAATAAAATAAAAATATAATATTATAATATATAATAATATATATATATATATATATATATAATATATATATTATATAATAGATATAATATACTATTTATATAATATATATATATATATATCTATATATAGATAATATATAATTATTAATAATAATTTTATAGAAACTTACATCAAGTCAAAAGGTTTATCATTTTGTAGGCTTCTTGTAACAAAACCCTGTAACTGACAGTTGTCTCCAGATTGGCCAGGATCAGTTTCTCCATATTCAGAAGTGGTTATGGTACCACAGTCTCCTTGATGGCATTTCCACGAAGATGCTGGCGAGCATGATCCAGTGTAGATTTCTGACAGTTTGAAACGGGAGTCCATCTGGAATCAAAATGTATTATTATCTAAGTTCATCAAACCTGAAGTGCATTCAAAATGAGTGATTAGTGATATAAAAACTGCAACCCCAGTTGTAATGAAGCTTGGTATTCACAGTATTTACATATTGAGATTATTAGTTGTACTATTACTATTACTACAATGACCACAATATCAAGCATGTCAGTAACATGCATAATAAACATAAATAATCATACATAAATATACTACATTTCACAAAAAGGCATAAGAAAAAAGAAAAGCTTTCACTGAAATAGTAAACATTTACCCTGATTGTTCCATCTGAATTCTTTCCCTTGGGCGTGAAACTTAGAAACCCACCTAGGGCAGGGGCTTCGTTTGCAATGACAATGCTCGATTCGTCTGTTGTTGGACAAAGTATTATCTTTATTTAGAAACTTATTTGAAACATTTCATATCTTAGTTTGAAAGTTATTTTGTAAATGTTGTTGAGTTAATCAGCCACTATTCCCCCCACAATATTGCCTTCTTGAGAAAATGCTGGGAATGAATACAGATCTCTAATACATATCATACCACTGAGTCAGGAGAACTGAAAATCAACTGGCATTCCCTGTGTCTACCAAAACAACTCCTTTCAACTCTTTATTCTAAAAAAATAGTTGCTGTTTCATTGCCATTAACACATAGTGGAGAATATGTGAGAAGAATCAAAATGATTCACAGTGATCTTTTTCTTTTCTTAAATCCACTTACTTTGGCTTTCTTCAACGACTACTATTATGCATCTTAGTTCTGACTGATACCTGGAGAATACAACACAATAGCGTATCAATTAAGAACAATAAAGAACCACTTATTGATGAAGATGTAATAAAGAACAACAATACTTACTCAGCTGTAGTTTCTGCAATAAAACATATGGGAATATCTTCTCCTACGTCATTCGCAGTTGGGGTCCACTTAATCATTGCCTTGCCAACTCCAGTGACATTATTGTACTCAAATGTTTTTTCTATGTTTAGGGGCCCACTGATCTCGATGTCATTTATCCTATATAAAAACAAAATAGATATAAAATACAATAACAGACAAATAAATAAATAAAATAGACAAAGACAGTGATTTTAGGGCTCATTCGTTCCAAATTGTTATTGGTGTGAACACACTTGAACCATTTTCTTATCTGTAATTGTAATTATAATTAAAGACATTGGGCTCTATGTCCTGACATTACTTACGTGTTCACAAGTACTGCAAATTCGTAACCTCCTTTCTTCGTTTAATTTCTGAATGCCACGTACTAATCAGCTATTTTTTGTGAACAACTACGGTAACTACGGTAATGTCACTGCAAGTTTACGAACAGCATAAATTACTATTTGGAAAGATAAATGAGTGGTATAGTGAACAGAAAGAAGCAGTAAGCATATATAGTAGGATTGAGCTATGGCTTCTGTAGACTCAGACCCTGATGCAACTATGTCACTGGCCAAAAAGAAAAGGAAAACTGAGTTCCACAAAGACGAAATTGACCTGTTAGTTAGTTAAATGGAAAACATAGGGCCCAATGTAATTAAAATACAGGCAATGTTCAAAATTATATATATATATATATATATATATATATATATATATATATATATATATATATATATAAAGCATTTACCAATTATTAGAAAAAAGCAGTGTTAAAAATGATTGATGTCTTACTGTGATTTCGTTGATACTGCGGAGACAGGAAACGAAAATTTTTTGCCAAGTGATGTCCTTATGAAGGTGCCATGGTGAACAGTTGGAGTTATATATTTTGGTATGTATTCCCCCAAAACATTGGACGGCACAGCACTACCAACTGGAATATATGTGAAGAAGTATAAGGCAAACAATGTCAATTGTCTTATTTGTTTCTCTAACATTGTCTACAGTTACACATACATTTGAAAAATAAATGCTCACCGATAACTAGAAATTGAAGAGGTATTTTGCTCAGTGGATCAGATGCATTTAGTGACACTGGGTATTTGACAGTGGAGGTCCCATCATTGTATTTTAATGTGGTGTTTTGCCTTGGAAAATCTTCCAGTACAAGTTCAAACACATGGACTCCAGGTGATGATGAGCCAGAAAATGATAAACTGCAGGCATTCTGGGGAAAAAATGTAAGCAAATAATAATTACATTAAATTAGTTAAATAAACTAAACTAATTAAATAAAATATACTTTTTATAATTTTTTGTATTGGTATGTACAGGCAAGAATGCTGTAATATAAACAAGTGCACGCATACATAGAGGATCCTCAAAATCACAAAATAATTACACAGTACACGAAAGGTTAAATATATGTGTATAAAAACTAGCAGTTTATTGCTTATTGAATTATAGTCAAATACACTCTACAATGTTTAGAGGAGGCTTAGAGTATATGGCAAGGGTTTGGTGAAGACTGGTGTAAAATGAAGGCAGTTATTGTGTTCATCAGGTATCAGGTATAATATAATTCAATTGATTGATTTTTGCACTTTATATCTGAAAGGTAATTCTGTAGTATTATATGTTATATGAACAGTACAGTTAAACCGGCATCTATGGTTCTTCTGCTGGGTGGACAAAAGACGACAACCAAAGTGTGAGCTAGTAGGTAGCCTTTTAAGAGAGAAAGCTTTAGCGCTCCTGTTGGAAAACATATTACATTATAAATCCTCTTGTTTTAAAAGAAGAGCAGGGAAGGTTGTGATGTATGTTTCAGTACATTTACAAGTCTGTCCCGGACAGGCAGTCATTTAATTGCAGCTATTTCTTTTTGTTTGTTTGTTTTTTATCTTACCTCATCTAGGGTAAAGCCTGGAACTGTTTTGCAGGTGCTACACTCCAAATTGTTTTTAATTCCATATCGACATCTTACATTATCACCATCGGGGTCATAGTCCAAAAAATTGTAAGTTGTCGGAGAGTTTTGGGGGACCCTTGAACAGAAATGAATAATTAAGCAGAGTACCCTGCTGTACTATAGTGTCTGTTTCAGATTTGTGTTTTTTTGTAAAGGTAATGATCTAAGATTAATAAACAATTACTCAAACTTAGAACTATACTTTAAGTCTACCTGTCAAAATGTATATATATACTGTGCAACATAGCTTGTGTAAAATGTAGCATACCTGATTTGTGGAGGCATTGTCGTTATTGGGGATCTGTTGGGGTTTCCAGTATCTGATCTTCTTCCCAGATCAATATGAGCTATCATGCTCCACGAGCCAAGATCTTCTGTATTGTAGATCCAACAACAACCTTGATCCCGGTAGAACTAGTGATCTATGTTTATTATTATCATATTTATTATTTATGACTTTTATATAATATATATATACTATATTATATATATATATATATACTATATTATAATATATATCTATATAAATATATTATATATGTATTATTATAAGATAACTATAGAAACTTACAGCAAGTCAAAAGGTTTATCACTTTGTAGGCTTCTCGTAACGAAGCCCTCTATCTCACAGTTGCCTCCAGATTGGCCAGGATCAGTTTCTCCATATTCAGAAGTGGTTATGGTACCACAGTCTCCTTGATGGCATTTCCACGAAGATGCTGGCGAGCATGATCCAGTGTAGATTTCTGACAGTTTGAAACGGGAGTCCATCTGGAATCAAAATGTATCATTATCTAAGTTCATCAAACCTGAAGTGCATTCAAAATGAGTGATTAGTGATATAAAAACTGCAACCCCAGTTGTAATGAAGCTTGGTATTCACAGTATTTACATATTGAGATTATTAGTTGTACTATTACTATTACTACAATGACCACAATATCAAGCATGTCAGTAACATGCATAATAAACATAAATAATCATACATAAATATACTACATTTCACAAAAAGGCATAAGAAAAAAGAAAAGCTTTCACTGAAATAGTAAACATTTACCCTGATTGTTCCATCTGAATTCTTTCCCTTGGGCGTGAAACTTAGAAACCCACCTAGGGCAGGGGCTTCGTTTGCAATGACAATGCTCGATTCGTCTGTTGTTGGACAAAGTATTATCTTTATTTAGAAACTTATTTGAAACATTTCATATCTTAGTTTGAAAGTTATTTTGTAAATGTTGTTGAGTTAATCAGCCACTATTCCCCCCACAATATTGACTTCTTGAGAAAATGCTGGGAATGAATACAGATCTCTAATACATATCATACCACTGAGTCAGGAGAACTGAAAATCAACCGGCATTCCCTCTGTCTACCAAAACAACTCCTTTCAACTCTTTATTCTAAAAAAATAGTTGCTGTTTCATTGCCATTAACACATAGTGGAGAATATGTGAGAAGAATCAAAATGATTCACAATGATCTTTTTCTTTTCTTAAATCCACTTACTTGGGAGAAACCACGAAAGAAAAGAAACGAAAAGGGGGGGTAGAGGAAGGAAA
>NW_024475661.1:0-13404 GCF_017654505.1 Polyodon spathula | reverse complement strand
AACAGGGCCCTGTTCCTCTTAGCTGGTTTAACTAATTCAGGCTAATTAGAGGTTAGCCAAATTCGATTATCCCGATAATTGAAGTCAGACTATCTCTGTTTCTCTATGCGAATACAGGCTAAAAGTGTCTCGTTAACTCGATTCCGATTGAAGAAACCCTGGTAATTGCGCGTGCTCGTGCTCCTCAAAAGGGAGAATCGCAGATCACTGAAACAATGATCTTCACGAAAGATGACATTGAAAGAGACAGCAACTTTTTTTCAGCCTGACTGAGCAAGAGCTTATATAGGAAAGTTTTGAGGAATATAAAAGCATTCTCACAACTAAATGCAACACTGCTGCTGCTCGGTTCAGGATCTTCTCCGTCGTACCTTTTGTGTAACGCTCTCGATTACGTCTTTCTTTTTTTTTTTTGGTTGTTTTTTTTAATGTTGGGAAGCAACTCACATGTGACAATGACGGCTAGTACGTGAGCGTCCTTTGAGAATTGAGGTCAAGTCATGGATGATATACAGTATTATCCATAGTCTGACACCTACTGTCTAGCACTGACATTGTATAGTCATTAAAATGTTGGATTATTTGCATCCGTCCACCTAATCTCACGTAGTAAAGGACGAAAAACGGGGTTCCGTGAGTGGTCCGTGGTGTTTCTGTAGTGTAGTGGTTATCACGTTCACCTCACACGCGAAAAGTCCCCTGTTCGAAACCGGGTGGAACACAGCAACTCTTATTTTCAATGTAAGTCTGACTGTGAGGTGAAAGTGATAAATTCGACACTATGGAAACGCCGATCATTTGTGCCATGAACATACAGTGCATTTTTGGATCAACGCGATACAAGGCAGTCTTCAGTTAAAGCCAAACGTGATGGAAAAAGCAATGCTGGAAGTTGCAAGTGTAGGGACGTATACGTTGGATGCGAGCCTGGTCTCGATACTGGGCGGATAACATTGTACTTACTAATGGTTGTTGCCGTTCCCCTCTCTTTTGTGCAGTCAAGATGCAGACCACAACTCAAAGTTTCGACGGATCGGGTAGCATGAAATTTTCGCAGTAACAAAAAAAAAAAAAAAAAAAAAACAAGATGCCCAGGCACCAGCTGTCGCTCATCTGCACGTACCGGGTTAATTGGGTGTCCAGGTGCACTGAACTACCTAGAGACGATCTAAATATACACAACTAACAGCAACGAGAGAAATCCGGTTAACAAAGATAGATTTTAGATAATTGACAGGCCGTTCGGCAACATCAATTAAAAGTATGTAGTGATTTTGATCACATTGTCCGAAACTGAGATAGCGAATTAAGAGATTACTGATAACTTTCATACGCGTGAGGGTAATACTTATGCCACGTCATTTTCTAATCCACAACATAGGATAGCAAATCCTCGTTCTGATGGCTAGTTATCGAATGAGCGGTTTGTGCCTGATCTTTGTATAATTTTCAATGTTTCAAATGAAAATTATGTTTTGTTAGCAGTTATGGCACTATACAAGGCTTATATTGTTGTGATCTCTACCGTGTCATAGAATCCGATCTTACCCGATCCATGTGATGCCGTGAGGGCTCTGCTTACTGATGGTTAGGGTGTGAGGGAGAGGTGGGCAGTCATCCCCGTGACATGTCGTCTCATGACACCCAGGAAGAGATGACGGTCTACACAACCCTGCGTCAAGTAGGACTACCGCAGCCCTCGGCGGGTAAGTCTCTCCGCCGCAATGCCATGGACCGCCGGCGCGATATGTCACTCAGCTATCGGGAGGCAGTCGCGGGTAACCTCCTCCTGCGCTACGGCTACGATAGGACTGGGGGGGGGTTTAGGGTACTGCTCCTTGTGTGTTAATGGAGGAGACAACGCGACGCTGAACCTTAAACGAAGTGTGGGTCATGGAAGTGTTGTGGCTGGTATTTGCTCAGACGTGATACGAAGTGGGCTTGACAGCAGAGCCAGCGCAGGAAATGAACGCGCAGCAAGAAGCCCGAACCTGAAGGCGCACGAACACCAGCACTCAGAGCACCTGCACCTGCACCAGAGCACCCATTTTGGAGACGGTGTTTTTGTGTTTATTATTTTGGGACTGCAACCCCTTTGTTTTGTAGTTGGTAATACCCATTGCTGGGTGGAACCAGCTTTATTATTTTGGGTCCATTTTTCACTGGCAATACCCATTGCTGGGTAAAGCCAGCTTTATTATTTGAAACCCGGTTTAAAAAGGGTATTAAAAGAAACCTGACCGGTAAACTTCGTGTTTGTCCTTTGTTGGAGCAACTCAAATCACTTATACACCGGAGCACTACAAACCACTTTGCCACACTGCTTTACACATGACTCAAGTATTTCCCTTACCGTCGCCCAATCGGTTCGTTACCAACCATTGAATGGACGTCCTCAGTATTGATCAGTCCGGTTTTAATGAGGCAGTAGCTACCCTACTATATAAAGAGAAAAGGCAGTGTGTATATTAGCACTTGTATAACAAAACCATGCACAGACTTACAATGAAAGGACTAAAGAATATTCATTCATTTTTGGTAACAATTTAATTGGCTTAAAAGCAAACAAACTCGTCCTTCTAAATCACAAACAAACAATCCATGTACTTGGAACAATTGGAACATACGTTTTAAAAACATAACAATTGAATTTTTGCTGTGAGATCAGGTTGCAACCACTGGCTGATAACGACCTGCTAAACGTGTGCAGTTCAGTGTGGCTGTCATTGCATGCCGTTCAGAAGTGCAGTTGTCCTTCATTTATTTATTTTTTTTCAAGGTTACACATCCGCAGCTTCGCTTGCTGCCTCAATCCTGAAGTAGGGATGGGCCAGGGCTTCCGCTGCGGAGACTCTCTCGGTCAGCTTGAAACACAGGCATTTCTACAAGAACACAGGCATTGCACAAGGTTACCTCCTGTGGATCGTACTCAGAAAGCATGTTTATTGGGTATTTCGCTGTACCATGGAATTTATGAACTCCTTGAAAAGAATTGTGGGAAACATTGTCGTTTTAAAAATATACCTCAACTTCTATGATTCGATCCCACAATGCTTTTCAGTGTTGCTTATTGCTAAGCAGGGTGGGAGTCCATTTTTTTTTCCAATTCCAATTCCCTTTATAATCAATTCCAGTTCCGACTGATTACGAGGGAATTGGGATTTGATTTTAAAAAAAGGAAATCGAGCCCCAACCCTGTTTTGCTAAGACTGCATTAAAGATGTAACTGTAAATATTGTGAGCCTTTAAAATCTGATTGAGTGTCAATATGGGAATGAAAATCACCCAACAGAACGATGCTATCTTAGTTGACAGACAATATAAGCTCCCCAAATTGAGGAAAAAAAAAAATCAAGCGTGGGTTAAGCCTTGAGCAGAGCGGCGCGGTGCGGCACTCCTGGGCATTTTCACTGTGCGATCCTGCTAATGCGCACCCGGGCACCAAGGAGTGGTAAGCACCACGCGACCACACTGTAGCAGAATGGAATGGAGCACTACAGCAGCTGTCAGTACCACATAGCCAGCGATGCACTCGGATATCATTTACATATAGGGCCAAACGTTTTGCATCCCCTATTACAATATTAGGAAGCAGACAATTCAAAGAAAAACAAAACAAACAAACAAACAAAAACCTACGTGAACATAATTTCGATATTTTATTTGCCCTCGTGCAAACCGAAGAAATTACAAAATGAAATCGCAAAAGTCTAGCACAGGGGTGGCCAACCGGCGTCTCCAGAGCCACATGCGGCTCTTTTGTGGTCAGTTTTCTTCCAGGATAACCTTGTACTTGGCTTGATTCATGCCAAAGCTGCCTGATTCCATCCTTGCTGAAGCACCCCCAGATCATCACCAGTACACCCTCCACCACATTTCACAGTGGGTGCGAGACACTGTGGCTTGCAGGCCTCTCCAGGTCTCCGTCTAACCATTAGATGACGAGGTGTTGGGCAAAGCTGAAAATTGGACTCATCTGGGGGAGCTTCAGCAAGGCTGGAATCAGGCAGATTTGTCTTTGTGAAGGGCGCATGAAACAAGCCAAGTACAAGGTTGTCCTGGAAGAAAACTTGCTTCTTTCTGGTCTGACAATGTTCCCCAATTCTGAGGATTGGTTTTTCCAGCAGGACAGTGCTCCATGCCACAAAGCCAGGTCAATCAAGGTGTGGATGGAGGACCACCAGATCAAGACCCTGTCATGGCCAGCCCAATCTCCAGACCTGAACCCCATTGAAAACCTCTGGAATGTGATCAAGAGGAAGATGGATGGTCACAAGCCATCAAACAAAACCAAGCTTCTTGAATTTTTGCACCAGGAGTGGCAAAAAGTCACCCAACATCAATGTGAAAGACCTGTGGAGAGCATGCCAAGATGCATGAAAGCTGTGATTGAAAATCAGGGTTATTCCACCAAATATTGATTTCTGAACTCTTCCTAAGTTAAAACACTCGCGTATAGGGGTTTTCGGAATGAATCGAACTTACTTTCTTGGCCGTATTCGAGGTCTGACAACACTGCATACTTTTGGTGTATTTTGAACCAGTGGTCATTTCTCGCCACCTTGACATGTCTCTAAATGAAATCTTGTTATTTGAAAATTTGGAGAGCAATGTTGTTCATGAGTTTATCGAATCAACCCACAACCAGTTCTCATTTTCTGCAAATAAATGCTCTAAATGACAATATTATTAGTTGGAATTTGGGAAAAATGTTGTCAGCAGTTTATAGATTAAAACAAAATGTATTATTTTACCCAAACACATACCTATAAATAGCAAAACCAGACTATATATATTTTTTGTCAGTATAACATTTTTTAGTAGCGATAAAAAATGCCACCAGTAGTGAAAATAGCGCGGAAGCGCTGCGCTGTATTTGAAAATGAGGGAGCAATTTTCGGCTGGTCACCATTTTCGCTTGGGGTTGTTGATCCCTGTTCTACCTGTCTCGCATTATACAGAACGAGAAAAAGTGAAGCGCTGCCTCCAGTATTTGACAGAACAGGGAGCAATGTGTGATTTCTTCTTGTCAGTTTACTACATGAAACATCCATTGACGATCCAAGGATGTGGGTTTCGTACTGCAAACAGACTTCTGTAAGTTTGGACTCTTTCCTCTTCAAGGGATTTCCAATGCATTTTTTTCATTTAAGGGGTCTCAATAGGACATTAATGTATTTTCACTTAGTTATCCCCTAAAGTGTCCTTGTGCAATGGTTAACAAACTTAAGGGAAATACTTAAATACAAACTGTAGAACATTTGGGAAAACTAAGGGGAGGGAATTTCACTTAAGGTGTTACGCAACCGGACACATGTCTTTATGTCGCCGTTCAAATCTTCCAATCTGCGCGTTATTTCACTACAAACTGTGCCCACATTGACAAAGAATATACAAAAGACTTGAACGTCTGTCTTTAAATGTTAGCTCTAGAACTTGGCTGTTTGGTACGGGTGGAACGTTTCTGTACAGGTAATGCGATAACTCGCAGACAGAAATTACAATGAAATTTAACGGTCTATGGTTTTGACGATTCCAAACTTTTATTGTAAATCTAAAGTCTGCTATGCAAATGTTTACTAAAAGACGATACGTTTACAAATCTTATAGTACAAAGCTACTTCACAACATAAATTCAAGTATCGGAGCAGCTGATTAAAATGTGACCGTCAAAATGACTGCTATCGGTAAAAAGCAAAAGGATAAACAGACGCAAATGTTGACCAAATTTGCCAAACAATCTAAGACTGCAACTACAGCTTACTCCTAACAAGTGGCCTGGAACACTGCCCATGCAAAAAAAACCTACTCCGAAGGTGAGTATGTGAAAACTTGCCTCAGGGATGTTATTGTTATCCTATGTCCAAACAACAATCAACTGCAAAAGCAAATTTCAAACCTGCAGCTCTCACATCACACGATAGAACGCATCCATCTCAGATCTGAATAGTGCCACTGAACTACAGCTGCATTCAGAACAATGTGCGTAGTAAAGAATGCCAAAAGTCACACTGAGTACAGATCCTGCCTCTATGTGGTATAAGAAAATAAACGATAGTTAGCTACTCACCAAAATAAGAAACAAAAACAAAACTATGCCTTTATATTTAGTGAAAATGTATTTGTTTGGATATCAATATTACTCATGTACTGGAAAAAATAAAGGTCAGCTTCATTTAATAGTGTGTGTGTGTGTGTGTGTGATAGTAATTGTAATAAAAACATATCAGTGAAATGTTAAATTAAGTGCTTTTTAAAGTTTGTGGCTCTTGTCACTGTAAATTTTATTTCCTTGGCTCTGTCTGTGAAAGGTTGGCCACCCCTGCTCTAGTGGAAACTACAACAGCAGCACAGTACTTCACGTGAGATTTTGAAATGTCACTTTTTTTTTTTCAATTTGTGGAAAACTACAAATCTGTCATTTCAGCACGTTCAATTATCATTCTTAATCCTGCAGGGTGTGATGCAAAACGTGTGGCCATGGCTGTAATGCCCCCCATGTAACCTGCTAAATAAAAATGCTGGTTTGTTTGTCAACATTGTTTTCCTGTCATCCATATGCAGGTGTATGAAGGGAGTGATGAACTTAGCAAAGAAACAAACTGTAATGCTGCATTTGGGTCTTGAACCAGTGAAGCCCAGGCTAGGAGTTGGTTCCTGTACCCCATGCAGAGCGCCTTTGCCTCATGCGCCACTTGGGAGCCCCTGTTTTTTTACTGTAGATTTGGTTTAGAATACCGAATGTTTACATTTAAACCACGGCAATGGATCAATGACATTTGACAATGAGATTTATAACAGGTTGCAAACCGTCCCCCCGTCACAAAAGGGGAAAAAATCTCTTCTATCGATTCTCAAATGCCAGGAATGTGATGCAGAGAGAAGAGGCAGCGCACTTGTCAAGTGGCCTTGCTTTCACAATGCGACTGGCTGCAGGAAGGCTGCACCTTCACAGAATAACGTGCGCTGCAAGGCTTGGGTCCAGTATGAGTAAAAGCCAGAGTGGCACGTTGGTGACGGGGCTGTCCACCATGAAGAGAGAGTCGATTTTACAGCGCCTTGAAAAATAAAGCAATCGTTATAACTGAGTGAAACTGATGGAGGCAAAGACCGGCAAGCCAAGCACATCAAGAGCGGAACCCTTCCTACACGCCTAGCTGTGGTTTTAAAGCTCAGTGTGTTTTCAAACAGCTCACGCCCTTGCGAAGCAGCACGACTGCATTCTGAATGGAGGCGTGACCTGGACGAGACAGAAGGGTTAAATGTGGGTTGGAATCCTATAGAAAATTCTACACAGGCACAGGAGTGTAAGCATGCTATTGCGAAGAGCCAGCGTCCAGCCCAGTTCTGCTCAATAAGTTTGTGTTAGCCAGGTCTACAGACAGTTCCATTACTGAGGCAGTGCTGTGCTGCGTGAAGCCTGCTGTCCATGCTGTTGTCCACACTGGGGTGAAGAAGGCAGACGGAGAAACCCAGTCACTGTGGCTGGGAATGAGCGCTCGTGTTTAGTGGGTGGGTGGATGTGTGTGTCTTTTTTTTTTTTTTTTTTTTAATTCCATTAAAAAAAAAAAAAAAATCGAAAATTGTAAATTTTAGATAAAAAAATAAGAATAAAAAATCCCTAGGCCTTTAAATACGGAGGGACAACATCCCTGATTCACATCTAAGGTAGCATAGATCGGCCAAAAGGGATCCCAACCAGGACCACAGTGTCATATACAACAAAGATTCAAAACTGTATTGCACGGAAGTTCACGCCTTATGACTTATGAGTATCTGCCGACAGTCGACAGAGCTTACTGTTTTCGTTGAAGCGCTTACCGGCATGGCAGCGGGTTTCATAACGACAAGGTATCGTCATGTTATGGTATCGTCGTCAGAAACGGGTCTTTGCCCAGCTCGTCCATGTTGGCAATGGGACTCTGTGTGTGGGGCCCAGTCTCGCTCCAGAAAGAGCTGTGCTCTAAGATATTGTTCTCAGGCCATTCTTCTTGTGGGGGGGCTCCGATAAACCTAAGAAGGGATACAAGAGTCAATTATTATTATTTATTTTTTTAACTTAGTGGTCACAAATTATTTTTGTTTTCTCCCCAATTTAGAAAATGTCCAATTATTTTTTTTAGGCTCAGCCCACCGCTACCACACCTGCGCTGACTCAGGAACGACAAAGATGAACACATGCTGTCCTCCAAACAACGTTGTGCCATCGCGGACAACATTCTTCAACTCACGTTCAGCCACCATGCGTAGGTAGAGCTACAGCGTCAGAGGACAATGCAGCCCTGGGCAGCTTACAGGCAAGCCCGCAGGCACCCGGCCAGACCACAGGGGTCGCTGGTATGCGGTGAGCTGAGGACACCCTGGCCGACCTAAACCCTGATTAAATCAGCCCCATTTATCTGTAAGGACTATGGAAAATAAACAGTCCTTTTTTAAGGGAACCGTCTGCCAAGTGGGGCAGAGACCCAGCCTGAGCACGCACTGTAACAATAAACACAGCGGACTTGATCAGGACTTCAATACCTCTCCATACAAGCATGAAAACAGCGTTGATACAACCGCTGGCCTTTACAGAGGGACTTGAAATGGTGCTGGATCCCGACGCCAGTACTGTTTACAGCGGGACTTGAAATAGTGCTGGATCCCAACACCAGTACTGTTTACAGCGGGACTTGAAATAGTGCTGGATCCCAACGCCAGTACTGTTCATGAATTAGATTCACACATGCAGATTACTGCGCTCTGCTTGCACAACACATTGCTACAATTAGGGCATCTGTTTTTTGGTTTTTGTTAATTGTGTTTTGAATTTGAATTTTTCAGTGTTTATTTTTAGCTATTTCTGAGTTTTATTTTTTTTCGGGGCTTTAGTTTTTGATATACTGTATAAACTGAGATGAATTACCAAGGTTTTCCTGGACACTCGTGCGAAAACGCTTGTAAAAAAAAAGTCAGTTTTATCCATGTCCTTGAAGTGTCCTGCTAATGGACAGGAATTAGAAAGTGAAACGACAAGGGGTCACTTTGGTGGAGGACGAGTGCTTCACAGTGAAGACCCTCTGCTCACGGGGCAGTTCTTCTGGGATTTTTAAATAAAAGGAGTGCATTTTCAAGCAAAATTTTTAGGAGGCACATACAATTCCATTTTAAATCCTCTCGTTATTTAACTGTAAACGCAGCTGAAGGGCTTGTGATTGGTAGCCTACCAGTTCCCGACTGTAACATCGAGGTTAATCTTGCCGCCGAGTTCTCCAGATAGTGAGTGCAGGAAAGTGCCGTCAACTCAGTAGTTGGGGGGGCGCGGTTTCTAAAGATTCAGTATCAAATCAGCGATAGATGTCAGGTAAGGCGGGGACGTCGTGCCCCGCACGCAAATGGGAAATGCATTATTTATATTTCTGTAATAGGTTTAAACCCTTAAGGTCCTAGGTGGGACCAGGCTCCAATATTCCGACACCACCAGATGATAACACGGGCACAAAAAAGGAGCATATCGACGGAGCGCGGCTCACCGCGAGTTTCTTAAGAGTCATCAACAGGTCTCGATGAAGACTCTACAGATATCATAGTTTTTAAAATTGAACTCGATCGTGGTGATAAAACTAGTGACCAGGAGAGGATTTATCAGTATGCACGTTTATAAAGAGGTATGTGAATAAACACAGCGAACAAGGGGTGGGGCTTGGCTGGAGATGCAGTACTGATGTCATTTTGCATGCAGTGCGTTTTAAACCTGTTTTACTGAAAAAATTTAAACAGCGTGTGTAAAAGAAATTGGACCCGACACCCCTGCCGAGCGCTGAATAAATGGACTGCAAAGGGTTGTAAAGATAAAGTCACCGTGAATTGGTTAACCATTTCTATGGGTTTTTTTTCCCCCCGGTCATTATTGGCTATCCACTGATTGCATTTTTTTTGCATCGGGGTGGGTGGGGGGGGTGTTATCGGGTTTTATTGGTTAGAATTCAGAACACAGCACAGCTGTAAGCATCCGCACTGCACAGCTTTGCATGCTCCACTACGATGTATGTAGGATGACGGCAATACTGCACAGCAATTTTACTCGCATGTAAACCTCTGATCTTCTGCTTTTAGTGTCCGAGAGTGCTAGTAAACGGAGTGAGTGTCGAATGTGAGTGATGTTAACCGCAGTGATGTGCTCATGGGCTTTTCACATCTGCTGAGATATTTCAATGTGATAAGTAGTCCAGGGAGCCATGAAACAGCACCTGCACTCAGCTGGCTGGACTATATCATGCAAAACCTGCCACAGCTTCATTACAAGGACAAGCAGCATATCTATTTACAAAGGCTGAACAGGATGACAACTGGAAACTTACTGAAATATCTTCTTAAGCTGGTGCAGTTCTGAATCGCCACAAAGCAATGGCCTACAAAGTCACAAAAACAGCACAAAAAAAAAAAAACAGACATCAGCCGACTAAGCACACCAACACTAGCTGCACATTTCACATAGTCAGTCAAACGCTATCTGGCCAGCTTTTAAATGTTACATATGAAACTCAAAAAGCTTTTACTTTCTGAAGTGCCTTCATTGGAGATCTCAGATCAGGGCTTCCCAACCCTGGTCCTGGGGGACCTCCCCCTGTGTCTTCTGGTTATCATTGCAACTGAGCTCTACACAACTTAGTTAAGCAAGGTTTTCAAAATAAGCCAGCGACCGGCGCCATCCACCTGTCTAAAATGAGATTTTGCGAAGGCTGCTTTTATTTAAATATTACGATTACTTTCAGCTATTGTACCCCAAAAAACCCCCAAAAAACATTCCTTTTGTTCTGAGATATTGGGTGGGTGATGTCATGTATTAAGAAGAAAGGCATGCTGGGATATCCGCTGATCACTTGTCAGCTGACGGCAGAAGATGCACGGGAGAGGAAGATCTGAGGAGGAGGAGGAAGAGTTTGTAGACGCACCGTGCCAAACTTATAAATCTGGGAGACTCCAGTACTCGGCACCAATAGGCAATGTAATATTTGTTTGAGTTTCTTGAGGATGAAAAGCTGTTTTATTGAGGATGATGTTTAATATTTGGTATGTTACAGACACAAAAAAAGTGCTTTTTTTTTTACTTCAAGTAAATTTAAAACTTGACAAACTGCACGTCATGGAAAAAAAAAAGAAAAAAAAAAACAGCTGGTATTTGTGACAGGTACCTTAAATGAAGAAACTCCTTAGTTTAGGTTTTCAGTGTGTTACGCCACTGGAAATGAAATGCTTTTAAACTGTGCGGTTGGAGCGTTTGTTACAATCATTACACAATCAAAAACAAATGGTCATTTACTCAGAACACAGCGCCTGTTTAATTACCTTAAAAAATGGCTCTCGTTAAATGGTTTTTTTGCATTATTCTATTATTATTTGTAATACTAGCTTGAAGCGGGAATCTGTTTAAGGTAAGGCTGCCTCCACACCGGACAGAGCGACGCGAACATCAATCCACACCAGAGATGACTTGGAAACGATGCACAAGACTGGAAATAAACACATGACCCCGCCCGTGCATTCCTATTGGACATGCTAGAGATGGGCTGTCCCATTACAAAACAGGTCTTGTTTTGATAAAAGGTCACCACCCTGACCTCTGGCAACTCCGTTGTAAAATAAAGGTTGGGCTTGTAAAACGTATGGATCCCAGTTACGATCACGCCTTGTACATGCAAACAGTGTTATTGTTATTAATTAGCACTGTAATGTACAAGTCATGGTACCAGTAGTAGTCTGATTTGAAGTCTGGTACATCAAAAGACAGCTGGACAATAGTAGTATAGCTGAACTGATATTTTCAACAAAATGATTTTATTGTTATACATTTATATATACAACTTACTGCAATCTCCATTGTGGTTCTTTACAAATTCCTTCTTTGATCGTTTTTGTTTATTAACTTGTTAAAGTATTTTAAAGTGCAACATTTATTATTATTATTATTATTAATAAGCTTAGATTTTATATTAGTATTTATTTATGATATTATTATTTCTTTTCAAAACAGTCACTGACACTTGACAGAAAATGATGGTAATATTGACTCATCTATTGTAACCTCTGTCTGGGAACCAGGGTGAGATAGGATGGTCACACTACAACACAAACCCATTCCTGACTTGTATGTGTACAACGTCCACAACTGAGCCAAGGCCCTTGACACTAGTGTTGCTTGTTTGGTGAAATCTCCATAAAACTCCAACTTAATCTAGACATATTTGAAGGTAAACTTGAACTCTGAAACAATAGTGAGCCATGAGACAATTCAAAACCTCGGTACTTCTAACAAAGCCTATGATCTGTTTCGAATGAAGCGGTTCTATTCAATTAGTTAAGTAATTGAGATGCTCGGTTGGAATGAAAACCAGCAGAAACACACAGGGGGGTCCAGGGGGGCTGTCCTCCTTACTTTTCACACCTTAAGTCATGCTGCCCTCAGGAGGTATTGCTTTGAATACTACCTATCAACTCAAATGTAGCGCAAAAAGCCTGGATGCAGCTCTCTCTTACCTGAGCAGGTGCAGTTCAGCAAATATACAGCCAGCGCTCCACATATCCACAGATGAGTGGTAGCTGGAGTAAAGCAGCACCTCCGGAGCTCTGTACCACAATGTGACGACCTGCAACGAGGGACAGAAAAAAAAACTGCAACAGCTGCACGCAGTAAGACTGCAAGCAACGCCCGTTCAGACTTACAGTGCTGTTTAACCCTGGCTTAAAAACAATTCTCAGCCCAGTCCTCCCAGTCCTGCAAAAGGGCTCCTTACAATCCCACAGCAGGGTTTTTTTATATATATTTTTTTTTTCTCTAGACTTACTTTGGGCGTCAGCGCCATGTTGAAGATGTAGAGGCGCGCCAGGCCGAAGTCCGCCACTTTAATCTGTCCCCGGCTGCTGATCAGAATGTTCTCCGGCTTCAGATCCCGGTGAATTACCATGTGGGTGTGCAGGAAATCCAGACCGCTCAGCAACTGGCACGTCAAGTCCTGAACACAAATGACAAGCTGCAGTTTCTATGGATCAATTCAGAGGGCATGTCCTGATGAACGCTGCACGGGGGGGGGGGCCTGCATTTTAAAAAGTGAAAAGAAAGGACTGGTGGATTTTTTTGCCATGGTAATTACCTGAATCTTTTCACGGGGCAGTCCACACTTGGGCACGTTCTTCAGGTAGGATGCTAAATCAAGGTCAATATGCTCAAACACTAGAGACAGATCTAACTCATGCACACTGCACAAAGCGAACACATCAAGCAGCCTGCAACAAAAGTGCAAGAATAGATTTTATTACTTTTCCAGCACAATTTGTCTCACAATTGGTTAAAACGACAGCACTGGCTGCATGTTCTCCTTATATCTGCAGCACGGCAGCGTCTGTGTCCTGTGCGAACCCAAGAGC
>NW_024475660.1:0-13529 GCF_017654505.1 Polyodon spathula | reverse complement strand
AGTGGATTATATATATATATATATATATATATATATATATCTATATTAGAAGTGTATGTCAGTTCCTTATTTGACCAGAGTAACCCTGCTGGATATTGGTGTCCTGAGGAGGAATTCCCTGAATGCTGGTGTTTCTCTTGTGACTCCCTCCCCCTGGTTCCAGATCCTGGACTTCGGTCTGGCCCGGCATACAGACAGTGAGATGACCGGCTACATGGTGACGCACTGGTACCGAGCTCCGGAGGTCATTCTCAACTGGATGCACTACACCCAGACAGGGGAGCCCCTCCACACAACGCTGACTGTGAACCAGGCTGGGTGCTGGAGTCCCTGATCGGTCAGGGGCACTGTGAACCAGGCTGGGTGCTGGAGTCCCTGATCGTTCAGGTGCACTGTGAACCAGGCTGGGTGCTGGAGTCCCTGATTGTTCAGGTGCACTGTGAACCAGGCTGGGTGCTGGAGTCCCTGATTGTTCAGGTGCACTGTGAACCAGGCTGGGTGCTGGCGTCCCTGATCGGTCAGGTGCACTGTGAACCAGGCTGGGTGCTGGAGTCCCTGATCGTTCAGGTGCACTGTGAACCAGGCTGGGTGCTGGAGTCACTGATCGGGGGTCGTAGTGGCAGCCGTGAACGAGCGGGGTGCTGGAGTCCTTCGATTGGTCAGGTGTGACTACTCGGTAAGCCCAGGCTGGGTGGCTGGAGTCCCTGATCGGTCAGGTGCACTGTGAACGCAGGGCTGGGTGCTGGAGTCCGCCTGATCGTCAGTGGGCAGCTGTGAAACCATAAGGCTGAATGGCTGGGGAGTCCTGATCATTCAGAGGTGCACTGTGAACCAGGCTGGGTTGCTGGAGTCCCTGATTGCTCGATCAGGTGGTCCTTTGAACGCAGGATGGATGTTGGAGTCCGCTGATTCTGATCAGGTGGCACTTGAACCAGGCTGGGTGGCTGGGTCCGCTGATCGGTCAGGTGCACTGTGAACGGCAGTGCATGGGTGCTGGAGGTCACATCATTCATGTCACCTGTGAACCAGTCTGTGTGTGGTCGGTCCTGATCGTGCACAGCTTGCACTTGTGAAGCCAGCTGGTGCTTGGAGTCCCTGAAATCGTTCATGTGCATCTGTGAACCGAGGCTGAATGGCTGGAAGTCCCTGATCATTCGAGTGGCACTGTGAACCAGGCTGGTGGCTGGAGTCCTGATTGGTCTAGGTGGCATCCTGGGAACGCATGATGGATGTTGAGTCCCTTGTCGGATCATAGGGTGGGGGGCACTGTGAACGGCTAGGCTGAAGTGGGCTGGGGTTCCCTGATCGGTCATGTGGCACTGTGAACGCAGGCGGGGGGCTGGAGTCCCTGATGCGGTCATGCTGTGCACTGTGAAGCTGCATGCTGGTAAATTGTTGTGAGTCCCTGTTGGGGGTGGGGGGGTGGGGGGGCGGTCATGGAGTGCACATGGGAACCAGGCTGGTGTTGAGTCCCTGATCGTCAGGTGGCAAACTGTGAAGCCATGCGGGTGGCTGTGAGTCCGCTGATTGTGTCTAGGGTGCACCGTACCAGGCTTGGGTGACTGGAGTCCTGATCGTGCTTCATTGGCAGCACGTGAACCAGTCCTGGGTGCTGGAGTCCCTGATTCGTTCAGGATGCACGCGTGAGACCGAGGTCTGGGCTGGCTGGAGATCCACTGATCGGTCAGTCATTCCGTGGAAGCCATGGCTGGGTTGCTGGAGTCCCTGATTGTTCAGGTGCACTGTGAACCAGGCTGGGTGCTGGAGTCCCTGATCGGTCAGGTGCACTGTGAACTGCACCCTTTGCCTGTCAAGGTGAAGGGTGCAGGCTTAATCCTTATTAGAGTCTTATTCCTCTCACTCTGTCTGTCTCTCTCCAGGTCACACGTTCACGGAGATCCTGAGCTTCAAGCCGGCAGTGCTAGAGTCTCTTGAGACGTCCCTGTGATGCTGGAGTGGAGCGGGCTGCCTGTCTGCACTGAGGGGAGAAGGGCAGCATTGCTACACATGCAATAAGCAGGGACTGAACCAGAGGACTATCCTAGCCTGACTTCAAACTCACAACCTGGAAACCTGAGTGATATCAGGGACGGAAATAAGACTCCTATTGCAGGGCATAGTCACCCACGCCCTTTCCACTCTTTGTTTAGCCCCAGGTGTGTCCTTAGTAGCAGGGCGGAGTATGTTCGGGGATTCAGTCACCCATGGTAAAACACAGCAGGAATGTGGATTGGGTGCGAGCATATTTCATCCGCTAGGTTGCTACCTGGGTGAGGGGGGGGGGGTCGTCTCAGTTTATTTCATGTTGGCGCTGCTATATCTCTCGCATTCACATCTGTCGGTCGTCGTGGGGAGGGGGGGGCTGTCTTTCTGTCTGTTGTCCCACATTAAGAAAACGATAGTTGCACTTAGCCATAAAAATGCTGTAGCAGACATTAAACAATGCAGCAGGCACTCCCTGTGGGGACACCTTGCTCACGCCTTTGCCCTGTGGGGACATCTGGCTACAGAGCTCCCTGTGGGGACACCTTGGCTACAGAGCTCCCTGTGGGGACACCTTGGCTACAGAGCTCCCTGTGGGGACACCTTGGCTACAGCGCTCCCTGTGGGGACACCTTGGCAAGGGTATTGCTGTAAAGAAGCAGCTTAAGAACATAAGAACATAAGAAAGTTTACTAAAAGTTTACAAACGAGAGGAGGCCATTCGGCCCATCTTGCTCGTTTGGTTGTTAGTAGCTTGTTGATCCCAGAATCTCATCAAGCAGCTTCTTGAAGGATCCCAGGGTGTCAGTTTCAACAACATTACTGGGGAGTTGATTCAAGAACCTCACACTTCTCTGTGTAAAAAGTGCCTCCTATTTTCTGTTCTGAATGCCCCTTTGTCTAATCTCCATTTGTGACCCCTGGTCCTTATTTCTTTTTTCAGGTCGAAAAAGTCCCTTGATATTCGACATTGTCACTACCTTTTAGAATTTTGAATGCTTGAATTAGGTTCGCCGCGTAGTCTTCTTTGTTCAAGTCTGAATACATTCAATTCTTTTAGTGTGGTCATCTTCGTGTGTGTTACTGTCCTGAGTGATCATCTCCATGTGTGTTACTGTCCCGAGTGATGATCTCCATGTATGTTACTGTCCTGAGTGATCATCTCCGTGTGTGTTACTGTCCTGAGTGATCATCTCCATGTGTGTTACTGTCCTGAGTGATCATCTCCATGTGTGTTACTGTCCTGAATGATCATCTTCGTGTGTGTTACTGTCCTGAGTGATCATCTCCGTGTGTGTTACTGTCCTGAGTGATCATCTCCGTGTGTGTTACTGTCCTGAGTGATCATCTCCATGTGTGTTACTGTCCTGAGTGTTCATCTCGGTGTGTGTTACTGTCCTGAGTGATCATCTCCGTGTCTGTTACTGTCCTGAGTGATCATCTCCGTGTCTGTTACTGTCCTGAGTGATCATCTCTGTGTGTGTCACTGTCCTCAGTGATCATCTCCGTGTGTGGTACTGTCCTGAGTGATCATCTCCATGTGTGGTACTGTCCTGAGTGATCATCTCCATGTGTGTTACTGTCCTGAGTGATCATCTCTGTGTGTGTTACTGTCCTGAGTGATCATCTCCATGTGTGTTACTGTCCTGAGTGATCATCTCCATGTGTGTTACTGTCCTGAGTGATCATCTCTGTGTGTGTTACTGTCCTCAGTGATCATCTCCATGTGTGTTACTGTCCTGTGTGATCATCTCTGTGTGTGTTACTGTCCTGAGTGATCATCTCCGTGTGTGTTACTGTCCTGAGTGATCATCTCCGTGTGTGTTACTGTCCTGAGTGATCATCTCTGTGTCTGTTACTGTCCTGAGTGATCATCTCCGTGTCTGTTACTGTCCTGAGTGATCATCTTCGTGTCTGTTACTGTCCTGAGTGATCATATCTGTGTGTGTTACTGTCCTGAGTGATCATCTCCGTGTGTGTTACTGTCCTGAGTGATCATCTCCATGTGTGTTACTGTCCTGAGTGATCATCTCCATGTGTACAGTCTGGGTGGCAGTGTTAATGATTAGAATTGCTCTACCCCTCTGAGTGTTCTGTGAACAGGAACATGTTTAAATCCTCCATGGTAAATGAGACTGGGATTTGAAGGAACTATTTTCTGCTCATTTTATTTTGAAGGAAGAACACGTGTGCTTAAGACCCAAGACCAATGTGTGCTGGGACATTTTCAGCTGAGTGTAACTTCAGAAACCAAACACCCAAACACCACAAAACAAGACCACGTCCCCTTTATATGTGTTATTATGCAGCTGTGGTTTTTGTCTGTTCTGTAGTTTGTTTAGAGCTGTGGGTTTTGTTCTGCAGTTTGTTCAGAGCTGGGCGTTTTGTGCTGCAGTTTGTTTAGAGCTGGGGGTTTTGTGCTGCAGTTTGTTTAGAGCTGGGGGTTTTGTGCTGCAGTTTGTTTAGAGCTGTGTGTTTTGTTCTGCAGTTTGTTTAGAGCTGTGGGTTTTGTTCTGCAGTTTGTTTAGAGCTGTGGGTTTTGTCTCTTTTGTAGTTTGTTTAGAGCTGTGGGTTTTGTGCTGCAGTTTGTTTAGAGCTGTGTTTTGTTCTGCAGTTTGTTTAGAGCTGTGGGTTTTGTTCTGCAGTTTGTTTAGAGCTGTGGGTTTTGTTCTGCAGTTTGTTTAGAGCTGTGGGTTTTGTCTGTTCTGCAGTTTGTTTAGAGCTGTGGGTTTTGTGCTGCAGTTTGTTTAGAGCTGTGGGTTTTGTGCTGCAGTTTGTTTAGAGCTGTGGGTTTTGTGCTGCAGTTTGTTTAGAGCTGTGGGTTTTGTTCTGCAGTTTGTTTAGAGCTGTGTGTTTTGTGCTGCAGTTTGTTTAGAGCTGTGGGTTTTGTGCTGCAGTTTGTTTAGAGCTGTGGGTTTTGTGCTGCAGTTTGTTTAGAGCTGTGGGTTTTGTGCTGCAGTTTGTTTAGAGCTGTGGGTTTTGTGCTGCAGTTTGTTTAGAGCTGTGTGTTTTGTGCTGCAGTTTGTTTAGAGCTGTGTTTTGTTCTGCAGTTTGTTTAGAGCTGTGTGTTTTGTGCTGCAGTTTTTTTAAGAACATAAGAACATAAGAAAGGTTACAAACGAGAGGAGGCCATTCGGCCCATCTTGCTCGTTTGGTTGTTAGTAGCTTATTGATCCCAGAATCTCATCAAGCAGCTTCTTGAAGGATCCCAGGGTGTCAGCTTCAACAACATTACTGGGGAGTTGATTCCAGACCCTCACAATTCTCTGTGTAAAAAAGTGTCTCCTATTTTCTGTTCTGAATGCCCCTTTTTCTAAACTCCATTTGTGACCCCTGGTCCTTGTTTCTTTTTTCAGGCTGAAAAAGTCCCTTGGGTCGACACTGTCAATACCTTTTAGAATTTTGAATGCTTGAATTAGGTCGCCACGTAGTCTTCTTTGTTCAAGACTGAACAGATTCAATTCTTTTAGCCTGTCTGCATATGACATGCCTTTTAACCCCGGAATAATTCTGGTCGCTCTTCTTTGCACTCTTTCTAGAGCAGCAATATCTTTTTTATAGCGAGGTGACCAGAACTGCACACAATATTCAAGATGAGGTCTTACTAGTGCATTGTACAGTTTTAACATTACTTCCCTTGATTTAAATTCAACACTTTTCACAATGTATCCGAGCATCTTGTTAGCCTTTTTTATAGCTTCCCCACATTGCCTAGATGAAGACATTTCTGAGTCAACAAAAACTCCTAGGTCTTTTTCATAGATTCCTTCTCCAATTTCAATATCTCCCATATGATATTTATAATGTACATTTTTATTTCCTGCGTGCAGTACCTTACACTTTTTCTCTATTAAATGTCATTTGCCATGTGTCTGCCCAGTTCTGAATCTTGTCTAGATCATTTTGAATGACCTTTGCTGCTGCAACAGTGTTTGCCACTCCTCCTATTTTTGTGTCGTCTGCAAATTTAACAAGTTTGCTTACTATACCAGAATCTAAATCATTAATGTAGATTAGGAATAGCAGAGGACCTAATACTGATCCCTGTGGTACACCGCTGGTTACCACACTCCATTCTGAGGTTTTTCCTCTAATCAGTACTTTCTGTTTTCTACATGTTAACCACTCCCTAATCCATGTACATGTGTTTCCTTGAATCCCAACTGCGTTCAGTTTGAGAATTAATCTTTTGTGCGGGACTTTGTCAAAAGCTTTCTGGAAA
This sequence comes from Polyodon spathula, assembly GCF_017654505.1. NCBI lineage: Eukaryota > Metazoa > Chordata > Actinopteri > Acipenseriformes > Polyodontidae > Polyodon > Polyodon spathula. The sequence goes on along the minus strand of NW_024475660.1, from coordinate 7,324 downwards.
TCTAAATAAACCATGTCATATGCTTTGCAATTATCCATTATCGATGTTGCATCCTCAAAAAAAATCAAGCAAGTTAGTTAGACACGATCTCCCTTTCCTAAAACCATGTTGACTGTCTCCCAGTACCCTGTTACCATATAGGTAATTTTCCATTTTGGATCTTATTATAGTTTCCATAAGTTTGCATATAATAGAAGTCAGGCTTACTGGTCTGTAGTTACCTGGTTCAGTTTTGTTTCCCTTTTTGTGGATCGGTATTACGTTTGCAATTTTCCAGTCTGTCGGTACCACCCCTGTGTCAAGAGACTGCTGCATGATCTTGGTTAGCGGTTTGTAAATTACTTCTTTCATTTCTTTGAGTACTATTGGGAGGATCTCATCCGGCCCAGGGGATTTGTTTATTTTAAGAGCTCCTAGTCCCTTTAACACTTCTGCCTCAGTTATGCTAAAGTTATTTAAAACTGGATAGGAACTGGATGACATGTGGGGCATGTTGTCAGTATCTTCCTTTGTAAAAAACTTGTGAAAAGTAATCATTTAACATATTTGCTATTTTTTTTTCTTCCTCTATGATTTTGCCATTTGTATCTCTTAAACATTTAATCTCCTCTTTGAATGTTCTCTTGCTGTTGTAATATTGGAAAAACATTTTGGAATTGGTTTTAGCTCCCTTAGCAATGTTCATTTCTATTTCTCTCTTGGCCTTTCTAACTTCCTTTTTGACTTGCGTTTGCAGTTCTGTGTACTCTTTCTGTGTACTTTCTTTTTGGTCCTTTTTTAATGCTCTGTAAAGTGCCTTTTTTCGCTGAATATTTTTTTTAATTGATCTATTAAACCATTTTGGCAATTTAGTTTTACATTTAGATTTGTCTACTTTAGGGATATAATTGTTTTGCGCCTCTAGTACTACGTTTTTGAAGAACAACCATCCTTCTTCTGTGGGTGTTTTCTCTATTTTACTCCAATCTACTTCTGTTAGTCTCTGTTTCATGCCTTCATAGTTTGCTTTTCTAAAATTGTAAACCTTAGCTTTAGTCTTTACTTTTGAGGATTTAAAAAACACTTCAAATGAGACCATGTTGTGGTCTGAGTTTGCCAGTGGTTCTCTGACCTCTGTTTTAGTTATTCTATCTTCGTTATTTGAAAAGACTAAATCAAGGCATGCCTCCCCTCTAGTGGGTGCCTTCACAAATTGTGTTAGGAAGCAGTCATTTGTCATTTCCACCATTTCTATTTCATCCTTCGCGCTACCCACCGGGTTTTCCCATTTTATTTGGGGGAAGTTGAAATCCCCCATTAGTATGGCTTCTCCTTTGCTACACACATTTCTAATGTCATTGTATAACAGATTATTGTTGTGCTGTGGGTTTTGTTCTGCAGTTTGTTTAGAGCTGTGGGTTTTGTTCTGCAGTTTGTTTAGAGCTGTGGGTTTTGTGCTGCAGTTTGTTTAGAGCTGGGAGTTTTGTCTCTTTTGTAGTTTGTTTTGAGCTGTGAGTTTTGTTCTGCAGTTTGTTTAGAGCTGTGGGTTTTGTCTCTTTTGTAGTTTGTTTAGAGCTGTGTGTTTTGTTCTGCAGTTTGTTTAGAGCTGTGGGTTTTGTGCTGTAGTTGGTTTAGAGCTGTGTGTTTTGTTCTGCAGTTTGTTTAGAGCTGTGGGTTTTGTCTGTTCTGCAGTTTGTTTAGAGCTGTGTGTTTTGTTCTGCAGTTTGTTTAGAGCTGTGGGTTTTGTTCTGTAGTTTGTTTAGAGCTGTGGGTTTTGTTCTGCAGTTTGTTTAGAGCTGTGGGTTTTGTTCTGTAGTTTGTTTAGAGCTGTGGGTTTTGTTTTGAAGTTTGTTTAGAGCTGTGTGTTTTGTTCTGCAGTTTGTTTAGAACTGTGGGTTTTGTCTGTTCTGCAGTTTGTTTAGAGCTGTGGGTTTTGTGCTGCAGTTTGTTTAGAGCTGTGGGTTTTTTTCTGCAGTTTGTTTAGAGCTGTGGGTTTTGTGCTGCAGTTTGTTTAGAGCTGTGGGTTTTGTGCTGCAGTTTGTTTAGAGCTGTGGGTTTTGTTCTGCAGTTTGTTTAGAGCTGTGGGTTTTGTTCTGCAGTTTGTTTAGAGCTGTGGGTTTTGTGCTGCAGTTTGTTTAGAGCTGTGGGTTTTGTTCTGCAGTTTGTTTAGAGCTGTGGGTTTTGTGCTGCAGTTTGTTTAGAGCTGTGGGTTTTGTTCTGCAGTTTGTTTAGAGCTGTGGGTTTTGTGCTGCAGTTTGTTTAGAGCTGTGGGTTTTGTTCTGCAGTTTGTTTAGAGCTGTGGGTTTTGTCTCTGCAGTTTGTTTAGAGCTGTGAGTTTTGTTCTGCAGTTTGTTTAGAGCTGTGGGTTTTGTCTCTGCAGTTTGTTTAGAGCTGTGGGTTTTGTCTCTTTTGTAGTTTGTTTAGAGCTGTGGGTTTTGTTCTGCAGTTTGTTTAGAGCTGTGGGTTTTGTTCTGCAGTTTGTTTAGAGCTGTGGGTTTTGTTTCTGCAGTTTGTTTAGAGCTGTGGGTTTTGTTCTGCAGTTTGTTTAGAGCTGTGGGTTTTGTTCTGCAGTTTGTTTAGAGCTGTGGGTTTTTTGTTCTGCAGTTTGTTTAGAGCTGTGGGTTTTGTTCTGTAGTTTGTTTAGAGCTGTGGGTTTTGTTTTGCAGTTTGTTTAGAGCTGTGGGTTTTGTTCTGCAGTTTGTTTAGAGCTGTGGGTTTTGTCTCTGCAGTTTGTTTAGAGCTGTGGGTTTTGTGCTGCAGTTTGTTTAGAGCTGTGGGTTTTGTGCTGCAGTTTGTTTAGAGCTGTGGGTTTTGTGCTGCAGTTTGTTTAGAGCTGAGGGTTTTGTGCTGCAGTTTGTTTAGAGCTGTGGGTTTTGTGCTGCAGTTTGTTTAGAGCTGTGGGTTTTTTTCTGCAGTTTGTTTAGAGCTGTGGGTTTTGTTCTGCAGTTTGTTTAGGGCTATGAGTTTTGTCTGTTCTGCAGTTTGTTTAGAGCTGTGTGTTTTGTTCTGCAGTTTGTTTAGAGCTGTGGGTTTTGTGCTGCAGTTTGTTTAGAGCTGTGTGTTTTGTTCTGCAGTTTGTTTAGAGCTGTGTGTTTTGTGCTGCAGTTTGTTTAGAGCTGTGGGTTTTGTGCTGCAGTTTGTTTAGAGCTGAGGGTTTTGTGCTGCAGTTTGTTTAGAGCTGTGGGTTTTGTGCTGCAGTTTGTTTAGAGCTGTGTGTTTTGTGCTGCAGTTTGTTTAGAGCTGTGGGTTTTGTTCTGTAGTTTGTTTAGAGCTGTGGGTTTTGTGCTGCAGTTTGTTTAGAGCTGTGGGTTTTGTTCTGTAGTTTGTTTAGAGCTGTGGGTTTTGTCTCTTCTGTAGTTTATTTAGATGGGATTTGTACGCTGGACTCATTGCCACCCGGTGCAATGGTGTGGTTGGTGCGGCTGTTTTCTAAATGAGTTCAAATGTTAACCCAGAACCACACTTAGCAGACACATGCATTCTGCTGAGGAAATGTCATTGTTAGCATGTCTAATGTTTCTCTATGGTAAATTTGGATTTAAAATAAATCGAGATCCAAGGGGAATCAAATCGTTATTAATGAAACCAGAAATCTGTCTCTAATCATGTCTGTATACTAATACTAATAATAACAATACTAGTACTACTAATACTACAACTACAACTACTAATACTACTACCACTACTAATAATAATAATAATAATAATAATAATAATAAATAATAATAATAATAACTTCTAATACTACTAACTAATAATAATAATAATAATAATGGCAACTAATACTAATAAGAATATTACTTTAAACATTACTATTAATATACTAATAATAATGTTACTAATATAAATAATAATAATAATAATAATAATAATAAATAATAATGCAATGGTTACTAATACTACTAATAATACTAATAATAATAATAATAATAATAATAATAATAAATAATAATAATAAATAATAATAAATATATAATAATAATAATCGTTTAATATACTACTAATATCATTGTCACCTAAAGAATAATGTAAATGCATGGGTTTATTTCTAATAAGTCAATGTCGACCCATTAGACCGGCAATTTCTTAAAACAAACAAATGCATGAGCTGGTAAATCTGCACGTTTCCAGGTTATTTTACACAGTCCCCGCTGAGCTGGTAAATCTGCACGTTTACAGGTTATTTTACACAGTGACCGCTGAGCTGGTAAATCTGCACGTTTACAGGTTATTTTACACAGTCCCCGCTGAGCTGGTAAATCTGCACGTTTACAGGTTATTTTACACAGTCACCGCTGAGCTGGTAAATCTGCACGTTTACAGGTTATTTTACACAGTCCCCGCTGAGCTGGTAAATCTGCACGTTTACAGGTTATTTTACACAGTCCCCGCTGAGCTGGTAAATCTACACGTTTACAGGTTATTTTACACAGTCACCGCTGAGCTGGTAAATCTACACGTTTCCAGGTTATTTTATACAGTCAACGCTGAGCTGGTAAATCTGCACGTTTACAGGTTATTTTACACAGTGACCGCTGAGCTGGTAAAATCTGCACGTTTACTACAGTCCCCGCTGAGCTGGTAAATCTTCACGTTTCCAGGTTATTTTACACAGTACCGCTGAGCTGGTAAATCTACACGTTTACAGGTTCTTTTACACAGTCCCCGCTGAGCTGGTAAATCTACACGTTTTCAGGTTCTTTTACACAGTCACCGCTGAGCTGGTAAATCTGCACGTTTACAGGTTATTTTACACAGTCACCGCTGAGCTGGTAAATCTGCACGTTTCCAGGTTTTTTTACACAGTCCCCGCTGAGCTGGTAAATCTACACGTTTCCAGGTTATTTTACACAGTCACCGCTGAGCTGGTAAATGCACTACACGTTTACAGGTTATTTTACACAGTCACCGCTGAGCTGGTAAATCTACACGTTTACAGGTTATTTTACACAGTCCCCGCTGAGCTGGTAAATCTGCACGTTTACAGGTTATTTTACACAGTGACCGCTGAGCTGGTAAATCTACACGTTTACAGGTTATTTTACACAGTCCCCGCTGAGCTGGTAAATCTACACGTTTACAGGTTCTTTTACACAGTCCCCGCTGAGCTGGTAAATCTGAGCTGGTAAATCTGCACGTTTCCAGGTTCTTTTACACAGTCCCCGCTGAGCTGGTAAAATCTACACGTTTACAGGTTTTTTTACACAGTCCCCGCTGAGCTGGTAAATCTGCACGTTTCCAGGTTCTTTTACAGTCCCCGCTGAGCTGGTTAAATTACGCGTGAGCAGGTAAATCTACACAGGTACACATTCCCCGCTGAGCTGGTAAATCTACACGTTTCCAGGTTCTTTTACACAGTCCCCGCTGAGCTGGTAAATCTGCACGTTTACAGGTTATTTTACACAGTCACCGCTGAGCTGGTAAAATCTACACGTTTACAGGTTATTTTACACAGTCCCCGCTGAGCTGGTAAATCTGCACATTTACAGTTTCCAGGTTCTTTTACACAGTCACCGCTGAACTGGTAAATCTACACGTTTCCAGGTTCTTTTACACAGTCCCCGCTGAGCTGGTAAATCTGCACGTTTACAGGTTATTTTATACAGTGACCGCTGAGTTGGTAAATCTACACGTTTAAAGGTTATGCGCAAAGTTTCCATAAACATGTGTCAGGGGCGACTCGATCTTCGTAATCTGCACTTTCAAGGGTTATTTACAGTGGTGCCCGCGCTGACTGAATAAATGCTGGCACGTTTACAGGGTTATTTGGTCAGGCACACTCCCCGCTGTATTGGTTCAAATGTAAATCGCATGGTGTACAGGTTATTTTACAATCAGTGACGCTCGAGCATGTAAAGTCTCAACTTTTCCAGGTGATTATACAGAGTCCCCGCTGGCTGTACCTGGTAAAATATACGCGTTTCCAGGTTCTTTTACACAGTCCCAGCTGAGCTGGTAAATCTGCACGTTTAAAGGTTATTTTACACAGTGACCGCTGAGCTGGTAAATCTGCACGTTTACAGGTTCTGTTACCCAGTCCCCGCTGAGCTGGAAAGATCTACACGTTTACAGGTTATTTTACACAGTCACCGCTGAGCTGGTAAATCTTCATGTTTCCAGGTTCTTTTACACAGTCGCCGCTGACTGGTAAAATATACGCGTTTCCAGGTTCTTTTACACAGTCCCCGCTGAGCTGGTAAATCTACACGTTTAAAGGTTATTTTACACAGTCCCCGCTGAGCTGGTAAATCTGCACGTTTCCAGGTTCTTTTACAAAGTCCCCGCTGAGCTGGTAAATCTGCACGTTTCCAGGTTCTCTTACACAGTCCCCGCTGAGCTGCCCCGCTGTAGATGGTACGAATCCTAGAAAGTTTCCAGGGCTAGAGCTGGTAAAATCTACACGTTTACAGGTTATTTTACACAGTGACCGCTGAGCTGGTAAATCTGCACGTTTACAGGTTATTTTACACAGTGACCGTTGAGCTGGTAAAATCTGCACGTTTCCAGGTTCTTTTACACAGTCCCCGCTGAGCTGGTAAATCTGTTATTTTACACAGTCCCCGCGAGCTGGTAAATCTGCACGTTTACAGGTACTTTTACTTTCACAGGTTCTTTTACACAGCTTCTAAGATCTACACAGTCAATCCCCGCTGAGCTGGTAAAATCTACACGTTTTCAGGTTATTTTATACAGTCAACGCTGAGCTGGTAAATCTGCACGTTTTCAGGTTCTTTTACACAGTCCCCGCTGGGCTGGTAAATCTGCACGTTTCCAGGTTATTTTATACAGTCCCCGCTGAGCTGGTAAATCTTCACGTTTCCAGGTTCTTTTACACAGTCCCCGCTGAGCTGGTAAATCTACACGTTTCCAGGTTTACACAGGTTATTTTACACAGTCACAGTGACCGCTGATCTGGTAAATCTACACGTTTACAGGTTATTTTACACAGTCACCGCTGAGCTGGTAAATCTACACGTTTATAGGTTATTTTATACAGTCCCCGCTGAGCTGGTAAATCTACATGTTTACAGGTTATTTTACACAGTCACCGCTGGAATCTGCTAAACTTCTACACAGTCCCCGCTGAGCCGGTAAGATCTACACGTTTCCAGGTTCTATTATACAGTCACCGATGAGCTGGTAAATCTACATGTTTCCAGGTTATTTTACACATTCCCCGCTGAGCTGGTAAATCTGCACGTTTAAAGGTTATTTTACACAGTGACCGCTGATCTGGTAAATCTGCACGTTTACAGGTTTTTTTACACAGTCCCCGCTGAGCTGGTAAAACTACATGTTTAAAGGTTATTTTACACAGTCCCCGCACAGTCCCCGCTGAGCTGGT
>NW_024475659.1:0-13887 GCF_017654505.1 Polyodon spathula | reverse complement strand
GTATTTTTCACACTATAATGTTTGTTTATTTTTGTCCCCATTAAAACACACACTACAGGACTGGTTTCACACATCCCGATTATCGGTAATTTTGGACTACTTCGTAAAATAACATTTGATTAGTGAAACCAGTACTAAGATACAATTTGTATACTATTATTATTATTATTATTATTATTATTATATTTATTATTAGTGAGTTTTGTATAGAAACTTGCGTTTTTCCATGGCATCTTTCGTAATATGGTTAGACCATTATTCACTCTGATCCTGCAAACAGAAATAATTTCCTTCGACGCTTCGTTTATGCGTGGTGTGGGTGTTGTCAGTTCTTTTTTCTTTGACAACCAGTTTTCGTTTTTACGACGTGTGTTTTATTTCTGAGGTTGTCTTTGGAAAAAAGATATGAAACAGCTCCACATGACTGCATGGACTGCAATTAGGGTGTTCATGATCGCTTTTCACTAGGAAACACACCTGAATTCCACAGATGCACCCGGGTTAGTAAAAAAAAAAACTCAGATCAGCGCAAAATAACGTATACCCAGCCCACCGCCCGCGAGCTAGTTTTCACACTCACCCGAGACAACACTCATTATATTTTTTTTTATTCCGCGACTGTCGGTAATTATGAAGCCCACATTTTTAAACGCATGACTTAATTCGAGTGAAAAAGACAACCAATTCTTCACAGAAATAATTATTTTGACAAATTATTTCCATTATTCTTATTGTTTTTATTTTAGCTTTTCTATTCACAGCTTATTTAGAAAACCAAAAAAGCCCAAACAAAAAGGGGCGTTCCTCCTCTGCATCAAAAGTCTGCTCGTGATTAAAACTCTGTCGAAACGCGTTGAGATCTTGTTTGTACTTTTTTGTTTTCTAAAAAATACGTGAAAAGCTAAAAGTGTCACACATACATAAAACCAAGAATAATGGAACCTATGAAAATAATATTGTTCTATTATATGTGTGTGTGTGCGATGCTGTGTGTTGGTTGTGTGGGGTGTGGGTGTGGTTGGTGATAATATATATAGTATATATATATATTTAGCGAAACGTTTTGTGCTGGATTGTCGCAAAAGACCTCTAGCTACCTGATCGGGATGTAGTAACAATCAAGTAACCAAGCAGAAACGCTGTTGATCAAAATCGAGCGAAGTCATCATTAATAGCTGCAGCTAGACTGGGGGGGGACGGGCAACACATAACAGCCGAAGCAAAGCTCTCCTAATACAACGATACAATATGCAAGAGTACGTTACTGTGGAACCTCGTTACGGACTAAAATACTGAGTCTACAAAAATTATAACTATGAAATTAATCACAGCAAAAAGCGCAAACCATGCTTGTCAGTCACTGTATACGCCTTGGTTCTGTTTCCAGTGCTTGAAGAGTATAGGAATGGTCCCTGCAGTGTCCCTGCCCGTCGACATGCTGATATCAAAATATAAAACACATGTCGTTGCACCTCCTATGTAGAAAAGGCTTATCCAATATTGCTATGAAACTGTACCTAACAATTATCAAACACACATCATGTTTGAGAACTATCAGATTCGGACGAAGCACGTTGTTTTCTTTCGTTTTTCCGCCTTGTCCTCTCTTTTCTCCTTCCCTTCCCCTTCCCCCCTCCTTGCCTCCCCCCCGCGCCCGTTGTGCCTGTTTGTCCCCCCCCGCGTTCGTCCCTACATCCATCCATGTAAGTCACCCTTGCTTATCAAATTGTGATGAAACATTCCGCTGCTGATTCTGATTCTGATTCTGATTCTGATTCTGATTCTGAATCTGATTCTGATTCTGATTCTATACTGTTCTGCAATAGTGCTGATATAGAGCACAGTAGGTCGGAGAGCGAGAATACCGTCGGTGGAGCTTACAGCTTGCTGATGGTCTGAATGCGCCACACCGGTAATGCTTCCTCCTTTCGACAACCTGAAGAAATGCTCAGAAATGCTTGTTATATGAAGGTACCATAGGGGGAGAGTTGGAGAGTGATCAAGGTCTAGATGTGGCAGGGATAACAGCATTGGAGGACTCGTTTGCTGTAACTCTAGAGGGGAAACTGCCTTTCTGTATTGTACAAAATCTTGGTTGCCCACGGAGACTAAGCCAGGGCTATTGTGCGGCTCAGGCTGCCCCCCACAAATTCTTTTATCAGCAAGGCGTTGGTTCGTCGGATGGGTAAACCGTCTATACTGAACGTTGGCATTACTCAATCCCGAAGCAGGTGCTATTAACCTGGTAAATCTCCTAGGGTAATTTATAGTATTGGAAGGAGTTGTTCCTCACCTATGCTGCGGACCCGCCGTCTCCATAATAGCTTGACATCCAGGGCCCAACACATAGGTACTAACTCTATAGCTAAACAGGGAGGTATTAAAAGGTGTGAACACCCTGGGGCCAGGCCTGGAGGCTAGGGCACATTTTACAACAAACACGTAGGAGAGCGCGACACAGTTTTCGCGTTTCGATGGGTTTTTTTTTATGTATTTGCCCGGTGTTTGCGTGACACGACTACCTTCAAGAATAGATGCGGACGCGAGCCAGCAATATTCACTATTATAGAAGTCTATTTTTATATCGCCACTTCTTTAAAGTCCATACCATGTTTTGTTGTGTGAATTCTTGCACTGCTCCATTCGCGAGTGCAATTACCCTAGTTTACCTGGTCTGTGATGTTTCCTTAATACTGCTTGCCATAACCCTTCTTATTCTCTACAATTGATACTGATGACTGTACTGATTGCATATTACACTTGGCTGACTTTTCGATGGGAAACTTTGTCATCAGACCGTAGCCTTTGAGTTAATTTGATTGTGACAAATAAAAGTTCTCATTAAGGGTTTAGGTTTAGTCAATATTAAAAATGCCATACTGTAGCCATGAGGTCCAGATACAGTTATATGGGTTGTTTTAGCTTAAGAGTAAAAGCTTAATAACAGCTGGGGGTAATATGAATTAATGATTGACAATTCAAAAGGTTGAGGTATGATCCTTCAAAAACAGTGGGAGAAGTGAGATGCAGTCTACTACTACATAGTGCTTGTACGTTGAGGTGGGCGTTCTCTTCTGTATTTGGACCCCGCCGTTATTCTCTGTCTCTCTGGAATTTTACTTGATCCACCATCTCTTCTGGGATTCTACGGAACGCCCGGATTGATTAGGCGTGAGTTTGCTTCGGTATTAGCCTTTGAAAGCTTGTGTCCAAGCAATCGCTGTGTCTCCTCTGAGTATCAGTGCCCTTGTACAAGGGCAGCCTAACCGGGAGTTTTCATTATCTATGCAACTGCAGCTTTATAACACTTATGAAGACAGCCTAGACCCATAAACAGTGTTGTATTGTGAAAGCCCCGGTGCTTGAGAGTGTCTTTATTTCTCTTATCTTCACAATGTACTGCAGCAGTGCATGGCCCTTGTCCAGAAGCACTCCCTATTTCATGCACTTGTATCCCTTTTCAATGGACATGCTGTTCCACTATGGCTGATGTTTAGCAAACCTATTGTCAAGGAATAGGAATCATCATTCATCAAGGACTAATGGGGTAGAAGAGCGGATCTCTTAGTGTCTTCCTGGCTCAAGGATTGCTGGACCTCCTGTTCCTGTTTCTTCTGCCCGAAGTTTCGGAGACCAAGTGGCTCCTTTTTGTTATGTTTTTTTTCTCTGTTTATTTTAAAGTGACGCAGAATATAACAGGGTGTACTTTAATTATCTAAACAGTGGCAGAGCTTAAGACCCTTGAATTTTTTTTCTGTTTTTATGGAATTGACATTATTTACGTTATTTAGTGGGTCAGTACTTGGTATATTTTTTGACTGCTAGAATTATTCCTTACTATTCTTGATTTGGAAGAGACTGCTTAACTGTTTAGTTTATATAAAATTACCACCTGTTACAATTGCACTGTTGCATTTCCCCATCACTGTACAGATTCTTTTAAAAACATTATATATTAGTCATTGTATTTTGTATCTTGCTCTTACATGTACTGTAAGATTCTTGATCTGGCCTTTTAAAAAAGTAAGTCGCCCAGGGGTAAGGCGGTGCGGCTGCCTGCTCCGAACACCATCTCATTCATTAACAGCAATAATGCCAATTACCTATTGTACATAAAGACATCACCTCGAAAAAAAAACATAAATTATTAATAATAATAATAATAATAATAAAAACAGAATGGCCATTGCTTTAGGAATCATATATTCTTCTCATATCTGCATGGCTTACAATACTCTAACATTCATTAAAATCCCTCTCTGTAACGAGGAATTTAATTACTGTCTAACTTATTATGGTGCACACATATGCATATCCTATAATTCCATTTCACTGTCTAAAATAATACGTATGAAAAAAAGAGATTTGTACAAGTTGGGCAGCAGCAGTTCCCCACTCGTTCAGAATACCAGTGAGGCTTGCAGTAGATGAGCTCCCTCTAGTGGTAATATAGAGACAGTGTTGGTCAGAACTCCGTGCTGTTGATCTATTTCCACGCAGCAATGCAGCATCGTTTTGTTTTGTTTTGTTTTTTTGTTATATACCTAATTAGGAACACGCAAGTTGTCCTCTTTTACTAGAAAAAGCCAACAGAAGTGAATAAAACAAGTGCAGTAAGTAGCACAGTGAAAATGTGACAGTGACACATAATATTATTTGGAAACTACTGTAGTTCTTAGTTTTGGTTTGCTGGGAAAGCACCAGCAACATCTGTCGAAAATGTTTCACTCAGCTTCGATAGACTATGAATAGGGGTTCAGAAGCATTGCGGGAGAACCCGGCTCAGCGCGGACTGGCGCTCAGTCCAAGCTCATGGTATCGAGGTATAATTTGCTTAATACCCTATTAGGCTGTGCTGACAGCAGTTTGTAAAACCTCTATATTTTCTTGCGTAAGAGCCATTCACTAATTTACTGGGGTTTTGGTTGGGGGGGGGGGGGGGGTATTTTCACAGATGTTTAGTTTCTAAACAAACTGAACTGAGTTTGCTTGGAAACAAACTCTGGAGGAAAATAACTCAGTTCCTTTTGTATTCACATACTGTACACACCTCTGTGCAAAATAACTCAGTTCACTTCTAAAGGACTCCGTTCTTTTTGCTGGTTCACTTCAACATTTTTCTGAACTGACTGTGCTTTCACAATGCACTGAAACACACAAACCAAACTCAGTCCTTTTGCTCAAATGGACTGAGATCACCTCTTGAGAAGTGACTCTGTTTAATTAGAGTAAAACTAGCTGAGCCGAAAAAATCAGCCCAAACAAAACAAGTGTGAATACACTCTTTAAGAGAAATGAAGAGACATCACGCTCAATCCAACAGATGCAGCTCTTGACAGCTGTGGACGACAGCCTGCAATGGATTGGCTCAGTTGTTTCTTCGACTGTCGTTGCAAAAAACAACGTCGGTTCTGGTTATTATATCTTATATAATTTGTGTAAAACACAATAAATGCAAAATATGTAGCAGATAGAAGTAACAAGTACTTATCTGAACAAGGCTCTCCTGTCAGGTCAGTCTTGAAAGGAAAAATGGCGCTAAGATCTGTGAGCGCAATCCTTTTGTGTCCTCAGTGGCAGGCCATGACTGTGTTACAGGCCCGCTGAGCAGCTTTGGTATATCTTACTTGGGTTTCAGGTCTTTAGGAGGTAAATACTAATACGACCATGATTATATTTCATACTTGAAAGGGAACTGCATGACATCTCACACTCCTAAGACACTAAAAATCCTTCATCCCTAAAAATGTATCAGTTTCAAGACAGTTAAAACATGCTACAACTTAAAATGACACACTGCCTAGCAACGGAAGCAATGCTGTTGTGTTTATACACACAACTACTGGCTGATTTATCTCCCCCAGGAAAGCAACAGATCTTAATTCAGTTGTAGCTTAACTACCTGCTGTCAATACAGTAGGTTTAAAATACTAACCATCACATTAGAAGGCTGTGTAGTCCAGTGGTTAAAGAAATGGGCTTATAACCAGGATGTCCCTGGTTTTTTTAAAGCCAACTGACTGACCAAACCACCCCCACCCCACACCTGAGCCAAAAGTCCAGAGCAAGTCACTTAACCTCCTTGTGCTCCATCTTTGGGGTGAGACATTGTTGTAAGTGACTCTGTAGCTGATGCATAGTTCACATGCCTAATCTTTGTAAGGAAATAAGGTAAAATTGTGTTTATCCCAGAAAAGTGAAACCAATTATGTCTGGCCCGATTCCCTTTAATATGTGGCATGAAGGAAATTTAACCATGAACCGGGGTTGAAAGTCAGCTGCACTGCCATTGATCCAAAGAAGCAGATAACATTTTTCAAATCTGAAGTCCAACAACATTCTTTCCTTTCCTTTCAAACATCCACAGCACATAAAAGTGTCAGTTGTGCTAAAAAAAAAAAAAAAAAAAAATGAAACAATAAAAAAATTAATAGAAACAAAATGATCAAATGCTACTTTGATTCATGACACTCTTCCGCTAATGGCTAGTAATGACTAGGTGAGCCACATGCTCAGGAGCTTGCTGGTTCGAATCGTGGTCATGATAAGTTGCCAATCTTGGCTGAGGGCCCCACATGCTGTGCTACACTGCATTGGCTTTTTTATTGCGTTGGGTATAAAAATCAGATGGGGATCGTTTATGACATCATGCTTCAGCGATCCCAACTAGTCCCCATTAGAATGACCAGGCTTGCTTCCAGAGTTCAGTGGTTTAATAACATCCATTGTTTGGGTTCAGCAGGCGATTGGCTTGACTGCAGGAACAGAGATCTTCATACTTGCTGATCATTATGTGGGTTTTGAATTGGGCCTTTCATGTTGGGTAAAAAATGTAATTAAAAACAACCAAACTTTATTTACACAAACAGATGTTAAATAACTCTCAAGTTAAAGTTTTGTAAAAAGGATCCATGGGGACCAAGCAAGACAAAAAAAAAAAAAAAAAAAAGAAACTGAAACTATCAAATTTTTACAGTTAGGTTAGTTTCAAGGTTAGGTTTTGGGTACTGGAGTGACACATTTTGGAATTTTCCAACATAAGCTGTACAAATCTGTCAATGCAGTTCCATTCATGACTCATCTTATTTGAGAGTGTCCTGCCAAAAATCACAGCACAATTTTCCAGTCCACAGCAGTATTCATGTCCTTAATCATTCACATCCTGATTGTGTTGGCCGAGTGAATAGCTCTGCCGACACAGCCCCCCCCCCCCGTGCTTCCATTTGCAACTATGATCACTGATCATAAAATAATTTTTGCTTCTGTGTCTCTGTCCACTTTAGCTGCGTACACAAAACTATCCTGGACCGAGAACAGAGAATGCCTGCACTTGTCTAGATAAAGCCTCAGTTGTACACTGAATGATACGTGATTTTGGTAATGTGGTGGTGGGAAAGTCTTAATATTGAAGAGGAGTTCACATTGCCATCAAAATAAGAAGATTATGACTGTATAAAGTGCTGTTACTTGTGATGTGTTCTTAAAGCAAGGTTTTCTGCACTTACACTTAAAAGGGGTACAGTTTAATAATGTATTAAATGGTTGTAACAAAGAAAGACTAGAATATTGGGTCAGCCAACCTGGTGTATAGCAGAAATAAAATAAAAAATATAAGGTTTTTAGAAATATTTCAAAATTTTATTCACAGTGGTGAGTAATCATAAGATACAATTTTAACCACGGTACCGCTATCTTTATAGCAGCTTTTAATAAATAAACCTAATAGCACTAATAATAACTATGTGCAATGTAATGCTAAACTTGCATAAAATACCCAGGCCTCAAAAGCACACTACATACCCTTTTTCTTCTGCTCAAGTGACACTGATTTGATGTGACAAGTCTGCAAGTGTTTATATTTTGTGTGTCTGTTCTATAGAATGACCAGTAGTCATAACTTTTGATACTCTTTTTTTTTATATATATATATAGAAGCCCCTGCCAACCAAGTGTACATTTACTGTCCAATCTGCTGTTCTGCAGAAATACACTTGCAACAGTCTTTCCAATCAGTAATGAACTGCTACTGGATTGAATCAGCTTTGGGGTTTGTAATGACTCGTACCCTACACCGCCTTACTCAGATATGCACAAGTGTAATTTCCATATTTAAAAGAGATATTTAACAGGCACTGCAAACAAAGTATTACACAGTTAAGTTGATTACCAATTACAGGACTCCAGAGACAGCCTGGCATTATTTAACAAGCACCGTCCTAGTAAACCTAAATGCGAAACACACTCGTCTGAGATTCAACATACGCGTTATAACAATACCAGCTGTTTGCTGTCAAGAACATTTAGTACGTTTATGGGAAGAATGTTAAAAAAAACAAAAAACAGATGCATTTTAATTAAAGGGGCTTACAGGTACAGTATTCACCCTTCAAGAATCGTAACCAAAATCTGAAAGTACACAGGTCAGACCTCAAATGCTCAAGCCAAACCACATGCATTTTTATCAGCTTTCTGTCCTCTCTAAATATTTGCCCTGGCAGTGCAGGTGTTCTCATTAATTGATCTCAAGCCAATGGTTTTACTGCAAGAAAGAAGGGATGTGAATCACAAGGATAACATCCTTGATGGTTTGACTTCTGGAATTCCACTTAAGTCTCGAAAAGTAATTAGTAATGGGTTTCAGGTCTTAGAAAGTCTGCATATCCATTATCCTCTGCAAGTAACAAGTCACAATAAAGTCATCTGAAGTTTTTTTTGTTTTGTAGATGACTACCACACTTTGACCATCAACCACGCATTAATGGGCCACACAGCAGGGAAAAGTTAGCATGGGGCTCAGGGGTGATTCACAAAACGTTCTCTGCCTCTTGTGTTTCATCGCCTCTGCCCCATCTTAGAGCAATTGTGGCTTTGTGTTCAAACCGCTGAGCTTGGATACAAAAAAAAAAAAAAAAAAAAATCTCTCCAGAAGACTCCTGCTGGTGATTGCAGTTGAAAAAAGCGAAGATACAGAGAAGCACAGACAACCTCACTACTGTTTCTTGCTCTACTGTTAAAGGATTCAATCCTCAACAAACTTCTAAGGAACCTGGTTTGTGAGTGTAAACATAACATTACCATAAACTGGGGTACCCTAAGAAGTTAAACTGAATGTTCTGCATTTCAGAAGAGTGAGCACTGGATTGTGATATTAAATAGGAGTACTGTGACTTACTGGTAACCTGCTTGCACAAAATTATGTGTTTAATAATGTATTGTAGCTGTGATCTAATGTTAGATATTCTTCTTGGATGCACTGTGCAATACAAATAGTATATTTTGCATAGCTGTCATTTCATTAGAAATATTTTTGTTTTTGCTCTGCCTTATTAATCAACTAGAAATGTTCTCAGTGTATGGAAGGATACAATTAAAAATGGAAAAGTTTAAATGGTAGAATATTATTATAAACTGAAGAAAAAAAATCAAGATTTTGTTTTTGGAAGTCATCTATACTGAGAGGCCATACTGGATTCAGTTAAACCAACTATTAGTTTTATATAACAGTGTGATAAAGAGAGAAAGAATCAATGCTGTAAATCTCCCTCCCAATCGGAAAGGGCGCGGGTAAGGTTGGTAGTACACTTTCCCGTAGATGGTTCAACTCAATGATGGGCGGAAACCGTAAGTCGGCCATTTTGGGGAAAGTGCGTAACTGCCAGTACTCTAAAGAACTCCATTGCGATCAGATACGGGTCAGGCAACGATTGGATAAACCATGGCAACGTGCTGATTGAAGGGAGGAGTTTGTGGTACAAAGGGGATGTAGTTGCAGGAGTACGGCCCTTTGTGCTGAAATGTTACATACGGTCGGAGCAGTGTATGTTTGTTTTTGTTACGAGTTTGTTTTTTTATTTCTCGCAGAGGAGGACGGAGCCAGCAGCTGCATCGACGAAGCCAGTCCAACCAATTGAGCACTACCCTTGCCTCACGACATAAGCAATCGCCACCACCCTGCTGAAAGCAAGAGCACATTTTTGTGCACGGGATTTGTGGAGTGGATTGTTGTTTATTGTTTTGTTTTGGCCTGCAAACCACCCGTGTTCCCCCAGATACCATTGCTGGTAGAGAGGCTGTTCTTTATGTTTGTATTAAATAAACACAGACATTTCGGGAGTTTACTACTGTTTGGACCTTGCCTTTGTCATTGCACCGCTATCGCCCGACGACAAGCAGATACTTTCAGGTCCAGCTTCATGCGATTAAACTGCATATCAATTCACCCCCTTGAAATCAATAAATCACTAATTGGAAACTCCACCTGTGGTTTATCTGTAGCACTGCAACCAAACTACTATCTGACCCATTTCCCTGCAGCTTCACTGTTACCTTATTGTGAGCTGTCAGCTTTGCATGGGGACGAATATAATATTTGTGGGTATACACTGTATAGGAAAGACAGGCAGGACAGAAGAGGAGGAGGGGTAGCGCTATACATAAGAAACAGTCTTGAAGCCCAGGTGTTAAACCTGGACAAAGAAAATAAAGCAGAATCAATATGGGTCAGAATAACGGACAAAAATTCAAAGGGCATAATAATAGGAGCATGCTATAGACCGCCAGATTCAGACGGTGAGCACAATAATCTGTTATACAATGACATTAGAAATGTGTGTAGCAAAGGAGAAGCCATACTAATGGGGGATTTCAACTTCCCCCAAATAAAATGGGAAAACCCGGTGGGTAGCGCGAAGGATGAAATTGAAATGGTGGAAATGACAAATGACTGCTTCCTAACACAATTTGTCAAGGCACCGACTAGAGGGGAGGCATGCCTTGATTTAGTCTTTTCAAATAACGAAGACAGAATAACTAAAACAGAGGTCAGAGAACCACTGGCAAACTCAGACCACAACATGGTCTCATTTGAAGTGTTTTTTAAAACCCCAAAAGTAAAGACTAAAGCTAAGGTTTACAATTTCAGAAAAGCAAACTATGAAGGTATGAAACAGAGACTAACAGAAGTAGATTGGAGTAAAATAGAGAAAACACCCACAGAAAGAAGGATGGTTGTTCTTCAAAAATGAAGTACTAGAGGCGCAAAACAATTACATCCCTAAAGTAGACAAATCTAAATGTAAAACTAAATTGCCAAAATGGTTTAATAGATCAATTAAAAAAATATTCAGCGAAAAAAGGCACTTTACAGAGCATTAAAAAAGGACCAAAAAGAAAGTACGCAGAAAGAGTACACAGAACTGCAAACGCAAGTCAAAAAGGAAGTTAGAAAGGCCAAGAGAGAAATAGAAATGAACATTGCTAAGGGAGCTAAAACCAATTCCAAAATGTTTTTCCAATATTACAACAGAAAGAGAACATTCAAAGAGGAGATTAAATGTTTAAGAGATACAAATGGCAAAATCGTAGATGAAGAAAAAAAAATAGCAAATATATTAAATGATTACTTTTCACAAGTTTTTTACAAAGGAAGATACTGACAACATGCCCCACATGTCATCCAGTTCCTATCCAGTTTTAAATAACTTTAGCATAACTGAGGCAGAAGTGTTAAAGGGACTAGGAGCTCTTAAAATAAACAAATCCCCTGGGCCGGATGAGATCCTCCCAGTAGTACTCAAAGAAATGAAAGAAGTAATTTACAAACCGCTAACCAAGATCATGCAGCAGTCTCTTGACACAGGGGTTGTACCGACAGACTGGAAAATTGCAAACGTAATACCGATCCACAAAAAGGGAAATAAAACTGAACCAGGTAACTACAGACCAATAAGCCTGACTTCTATTATATGCAAACTTATGGAAACTATAATAAGATCCAAAATGGAAAATTACCTATATGGTAACAGGGTCCTGGGAGACAGTCAACATGGTTTTAGGAAAGGGAGATCGTGTCTAACTAACCTGCTTGATTTTTTTGAGGATGCAACATCGATAATGGATAATTGCAAAGCATATGACATGGTTTATTTAGATTTCCAGAAAGCTTTTGACAAAGTCCCGCACAAAAGATTAATTCTCAAACTGAACGCAGTTGGGATTCAAGGAAACACATGTACATGGATTAGGGAGTGGTTAACATGTAGAAAACAGAAAGTACTGATTAGAGGAAAAACCTCAGAATGGAGTGTGGTAACCAGTGGTGTACCACAGGGATCAGTATTAGGTCCTCTGCTATTCCTAATCTACATTAATGATTTAGATTCTGGTATAGTAAGCAAACTTGTTAAATTTGCAGACGACACAAAAATAGGAGGAGTGGCAAACACTGTTGCAGCAGCAAAGGTCATTCAAAATGATCTAGACAAGATTCAGAACTGGGCAGACACATGGCAAATGACATTTAATAGAGAAAAGTGTAAGGTACTGCACGCAGGAAATAAAAATGTACATTATAAATATCATATGGGAGATACTGAAATTGGAGAAGGAATCTATGAAAAAGACCTAGGAGTTTTTGTTGACTCAGAAAATGTCTTCATCTAGACAATGTGGGGAAGCTATAAAAAGGCCAACAAGATGCTCGGATACACTGTGAAAAGTGTTGAATTTAAATCAAGGAAGTAATGTACAGAAAATAGGAGGCACTTTTTTACAGAGAATTGTGAGGGTCTGGAATCAACTCCCCAGTAATGTTGTTATTGAAGCTGACACCCTGGGATCCTTCAAGAAGCTGCTTGATGAGATTTCTGGGATCAATAAGCTACTAACAACCAAACGAGCAAAATGGGCCGAATGGCCTCCTCTCGTTTATAAACTTTCTTATGTTCTTATGTACAGTTACAACTGGATCCCCCCAGAACAAATTTACCCCAATCTCAAAATGATTACTTTCCCCTAGTGATTACTAGTGGACTGCCTACCTAATGAAAACATTGGAAGTGGCACTTGCATGGCTTGAACAGTGATGAAGGTAAAAGGGTCTAGTTATCTATGACAGCAAGTATAAATTAAGAGACAAAGAAGGTATTTTCACTGGGATCATCAAAGCATCTAGAGTGTCTGTAGATAAAAAAAAGAAATACACTGTCATAAACCTTACCTGTCATGCACTGTCATTTGCCACCTAAGTCTCAAATGTGCAGTTTTGAAAGAAAGATATTACACCAAAATATGTATTTAAATTTGTAAATGCGATGCATGTCCTCTGTTCTGTTATTTATTAACATTTTTAATAAATACTCTTCATTGCGTGTTTGTGCATGTCCTCTGTTCTGTTATTTATTAATTTTTTTAATAAACACTCTTCATTGCTGTTTTATTTTTGTCCAGCTGATCAAAACACTTCTGAAGAGAAATCGAAGCAGCTGCTGGTTTGTAACTGTGGCAACTCCCCCCCCCCAAAAAAAAAAAATGTCCCCCATGTTCACAGTGTCTGGGATACAATACCAGATTTCACATGCAGTAAAAGACTGGCTTTTCAGAGATAACCAGCTTATCTGGATTTCTTTTACAAGATTTCAACTCAGTAGTATATACAGGTAATCTAAGTACACATCAAAAAGATCTTTCCTTTGTTCCAAAGTGGTTGGGACTACAGCAAAAAGATCTAATCACTTACAGGCGTGCATGGTTTACGTTTGGAGCGGCTGTTCACACTAGTGTCATGCTGACAGGACTCTGCTGCCTAGAACAGTAAAACCCCTATTAATCACACCCATTAGAAAGGGTATATAAAAAAAATAGATGTGAATTTGCAGTCATTATTTGGAAAATGCATAAAGTTCTGGTTCGGATTGGGGTACTAATATTAACTACAAATACCAATACATATATACAGGTCACGAAAGTGGCCTGTAGAAAAAAAAAAAGAAAAAAAAAAAAAAACAGAAAATGGAAATCCACCCTGAAGAAATCTTGTCTACGGTATGCCACCCTCCTTATGGCAATTAAATGAAACATTTTCTGTGCCTGTTGATGGCTTCTCCTTTA
>NW_024475658.1:0-13963 GCF_017654505.1 Polyodon spathula | reverse complement strand
TGAACTGCACCCCCCTCTATCTGATCCAGCACCAGCACTCAACTGCTCTACCCTCAATCTGATCCAGCACTGAATTACACTCCCCTCTATCTTATCCAGCATCAGCACTGAACTGCACTCCACTCTATCTGATCCAGCATCTGCACTGGACTGCACTCCCCTCTATCTGATAGAGCATCAGCACTGGACTGCACTCCCCTCTATCTGATCCAGCATCAGCACTGGACTGCACCCCCCTCTATCTGATCCAGCATCAGCACTGGACTTCACTCCCCTCTATCTGATCCAGCACCAGCTCTGAACTGCACTCCCCTCTATCTGATCCAGCATCAGCACTGAATTACACTCCCCTCTATCTCATCCAGCATCAGCACTGAACTACACTCCACTCTATCTGATCCAGCATCAGCACTGAACTGCACTCCCCTCTATCTGATCCAGCACCAGCACTGAACTGCACTCCCCTCTATCTGATCCAGCACCTGCACTGAACTGCACTCCCCTCAATCTGATCCAGCACTGAATCTGCACTCCCCTCTATCTGATCCAGCACTGAACTGCACTCCCCTCTATCTGATCCAGCATCAGCACTGAACTGCACTCCCCTCTATCTGATCCAGCATCAGCACTGAACTGCACTCCCCTCTATCTGATCCAGCACCAGCACTGAACTGCACTCCCCTCTATCTGATCCAGCACCAGCACTGAACTGCACTCCCCTCTATCTGATCCAGCACCAGCACTGAACTGCACTCCCCTCTATCTGATCCAGCATCCAGCATCAGCACTGAACTGCACTCCCCTCTATTTAATCCAGCACTGAACTGCACTCCCCTCTATCTGATCCAGCATCAGCACTGAACTGCACTCCCCTCTATCTGATCCAGCACGGAATTACACTCCCCTCTATCTGATCCAGCACTGAATTACACTCCCCTCTATCTGATCCAGCACTGAATTACACTTCCCTCTATCTGATCCAGCACCAGCATCAGCACTGAACTGCACTCCCCTCTATCTGATCCAGCACCAGCACTGAACTGCACTCCCCTCTATCTGATCCAGCACCAGCACTGAACTGCACTCCCCTCTATCTGATCCAGCACCAGCACTCAACTGCAATCTGATCCAGCTCCCCTCTATCTGATCCAGCATCAGCACTGAACTGCACTCCCCTCTATCTGATCCAGCACCAGCACTGAACTGCACTCCCCTCTATCTGATCCAGCACAAGCACTGAACTGCACTCCCCTCTATCTGATCCAGCACCAGCACTGAACTGCACTCCCCTCTATCTGATCCAGCATCAGCACTGAACTGCACTCCCCTCTATCTGATCCAGCATCAGCACTGAACTGCACTCCCCTCTATCTGATCCAGCACCAGCACTGAACTGCACTCCCCTCTATCTGATCCAGCACTGAACTGCACTCCCCTCTATCTGATCCAGCACCAGCACTGAACTGCACTCCCCTCTATCTGATCCAGCACCAGCACTGAACTGCACTCCCCTCTATCTGATCCAGCACCAGCACTGAACTGCACTCCCCTCTATCTGATCCAGAATCAGCACTGGACTGCACTCCCCTCACTGATCCAGCACTGCACTCCCCTCTATCTGATCCAGCATCAGCACTGAACTGCACTCCCCTCTATCTGATCCAGCACCAGCACTGAACTGCACTCCCCTCTATCTGATCCAGCACCAGCACTGAACTGCACTCCCCTCTATCTGATCCAGCACCAGCACTGAACTGCACTCGCCTCTATCTGATCCAGCACAAGCACTGAACTGCACTCCCCTCTATCTGATCCAGCACCAGCACTGAACTGCACTCCCCTCTATCTGATCCAGCATCAGCACTGAACTGCACTCCCCTCTATCTGATCCAGCACAGCACTGAACTCCCCTCTATCTGATCCAGCACTGAATTACACTTCCCTCTATCTGATCCAGCACTGCACTCCCCTCTATCTGATCCAGCACCTGCAGCACTGAACTGCACTCCCCTCTATCTGATGCACTCCAGCATCAGCACTGAACTGCACTCCCCTCTATCTGATCCAGCATCAGCACTGAACTGCACTCCCCTCTATCTGATCCAGCACCAGCACTGAACTGCACTCCCCTCTATCTGATCCAGCACCAGCACTGAACTGCACTCCCCTCTATCTGATCCAGCACCAGCACTGAACTGCACTCCCCTCTATCTGATCCAGCATCAGCACTGAACTGCACTCCCCTCTATCTGATCCAGCACAAGCACTGAACTGCACTCCCCTCTATCTGATCCAGCAGCAGCACTGAACTGCACTCCCCTCTATCTGATCCAGCATCAGCACTGAACTGCACTCCCCTCTATCTGATCCAGCATCAGCACTGGACTGCACTCCCCTCTATCTGATCCAGCATCAGCACTCCCCTCTATCTGATCCAGCACACTCCCCTCTACCTGCACACTGAACTGCACTCCCCTCTATCTGATCCAGCATCAGCACTGAACTGCACTCCCCTCTATCTGATCCAGCATCAGCACTGGACTGCACTCCCCTCTATCTGATCCAGCATGCACTGAATTACACTCCCAGCACTGAACTGCACTCCCCTCTATCTGATCCAGCATCAGCACTGAACTGCACTCCCCTCTATCTGATCCAGCATCAGCACTGAACTGCACTCCCCTCTATCTGATCCAGCATCAGCACTGAACTGCACCCCCCTCTATCTGATCCAGCACCAGCACTCAACTGCACTCCCCTCTATCTGGCACCGAACTGCACTCCCCTCTATCTGATCCAGCACCAGCACTGAACTGCACTCCCCTCTATCTGTTCCAGCATCAGCACTGAACTGCACTCCCCTCTATCTGATCCAGCACCTGCACTGAACTGCACTCCCCTCTATCTGATCCAGCACCAGCACTGAACTGCACTCCCCTCTAACTGATCCAGCACCAGCACTGAACCCCCCCCCTCTATCTGATCCAGCACCAGCACTGAACTGCACTCCCCTCTATCTGATCCAGCACTGAACTGCACTCCCCTCTATCTGATCCAGCACCAGCACTGAACTGCACTCCCCTCTATCTGATCCAGCACTGAACTACACTCCTCTACCCTCCTCTGATCCAGAATCAGCACTGAACTGCACTCCCCTCTATCTGATCCAGCACCAGCACTGAACTGCACTCCCCTCTATCTGATCCAGCACCAGCACTGAACTGCACTCCCCTCTATCTGATCCAGCACCTGCACTCCCCTCTATCTGATCCAGCAGCACTGAACTGCACTCCCCTCTATCTGATCCAGCACCAGCACTGAACTGCACCCCCCTCTATCTGATCCAGCATCAGCACTGAACTGCACTCCCCTCTATCTGATCCAGCATCAGCACTGAACTGCACTCCCCTCTATCTGATCCAGCACAGCACTGAACTGCACTCCCCTCTATCTGATCCAGCACCTGCACTGAACTGCACTCCCCTCTATCTGATCCAGCACCTGCACTGAACTGCACTCCCCTCTATCTGATCCAGCACCAGCACTGAACTGCACTCCCCTCTATCTGATCCAGCACCAGCACTGAACTGCACTCCCCTCAATCTGATCCAGCACTGAACTGCACTCCCCTCTATCTGATCCAGCACCAGCACTGAACTGCACCCCCTCTATCTGATCCAGCATCAGCACTGAACTGCACTCCCCTCTATCTGATCCAGCACCTGCACTGAACTGCACTCCCCTCTATCTGATCCAGCATCAGCACTGAACTGCACTCCCCTCTATCTGATCCAGCACCAGCCCTGAACTGCACTCCCCTCTATCTGATCCAGCACAAGCACTGAACTGCACTCCCCTCTATCTGATCCAGCACCAGCACTGAACTGCACTCCCCTCTATCTGATCCAGCATCAGCACTGAACTGCACTCCCCTCTATCTGATCCAGCATCAGCACTGAACTGCACTCCCCTCTATCTGATCCAGCACCAGCACTGAACTGCACTCCCCTCTATCTGATCCAGCATCAGCACTGAACTGCACTCCCCTCTATCTGATCCAGCACCAGCACTGAACTGCACTCCCCTCTATCTGATCCAGCATCAGCACTGAACTGCACTCCCCTCTATCTGATCCAGCATCAGCACTGAACTGCACTCCCCTCTATCTGATCCAGCACCAGCACTGAACTGCACTCCCCTCTATCTGATCCAGCATCAGCACTGAACTGCACTCCCCTCTATCTGATCCAGCATCAGCACTGAACTGCACTCCCCTCTATCTGATCCAGCATCAGCACTGAACTGCACTCCCCTCTATCTGATCCAGCACCAGCACTGAACTGCACTCCCCTCTATCTGATCCAGCATCAGCACTGAACTGCACTCCCCTCTATCTGATCCAGCATGAACTACAGCACTGAACTGCACTCCCCTCTATCTGATCCAGCACCAGCACTGAACTGCACTCCCCTCTATCTGATCCAGCACCTGCACTGAACTGCACTCCCCTCTATCTGATCCAGCATCAGCACTGAACTGCACTCCCCTCTATCTGATCCAGCATCAGCACTGAACTGCACTCCCCTCTATCTGATCCAGCATCAGCACTGAACTGCACTCCCCTCTATCTGATCCAGCACCAGCACTGAACTGCACTCCCCTCTATCTGATCCAGCACCAGCACTGAACTGCACTCCCCTCTATCTGATCCAGCATCAGCACTGAACTGCACTCCCCTCTATCTGATCCAGCACCAGCACTGAACTGCACTCCCCTCTATCTGATCCAGCATCAGCACTGAACTGCACTCCCCTCTATCTGATCCAGCACACTCAGCACTGAACTGCACTCCCCCCCTCTATCTGATCCAGCATCAGCACTGAACTGCACTCCCCTCTATCTGATCCAGCACAGCACTGAACTGCACTCCCCTCTATCTGATCCAGCATCAGCACTGAATTACACTCCCCTCTATCTGATCCAGCATCAGCATCAGCACTGAACTGCACTCCCCTCTATCTGATCCAGCATCAGCACTGAACTGCACTCCCCTCTATCTGATCCAGCATCAGCACTGAACTGCACTCCCCTCTATCTGATCCAGCATCAGCACTGAACTGCACTCCCCTCTATCTGATCCAGCATCAGCACTGAACTGCACTCCCCTCTATCTGATCCAGCACCAGCACTGAACTGCACTCCCCTCTATCTGATCCAGCACCAGCACTGAACTGCACTCCCCTCTATCTGATCCAGCATCAGCACTGAACTGCACTCCCCTCTATCTGATCCAGCATCAGCACTGAACTGCACTCCCCTCTATCTGATCCAGCACCAGCACTGAACTGCACTCCCCTCTATCTGATCCAGCACCAGCACTGAACTGCACTCCCCTCTATCTGATCCAGCATCAGCACTGAACTGCACTCCCCTCTATCTGATCCAGCACCAGCACTGAACTGCACTCCCCTCTATCTGATCCAGCACCAGCACTGAACTGCACTCCCCTCTATCTGATCCAGCACCAGCACTGAACTGCACTCCCCTCTATCTGATCCAGCATCAGCACTGAACTGCACTCCCCTCTATCTGATCCAGCACCAGCACTGAACTGCACTCCCCTCTATCTGATCCAGCATCAGCACTGAACTGCACTCCCCTCTATCTGATCCAGCATCAGCACTGAACTGCACTCCCCTCTATCTGATCCAGCACCAGCACTGAACTGCACTCCCCTCTATCTGATCCAGCACCAGCACTGAACTGCACTCCCCTCTATCTGATCCAGCACTGAACTGCACTCCCCTCTATCTGATCCAGCACCAGCACTGAACTGCACTCCCCTCTATCTGATCCAGCATCAGCACTGAACTGCACTCCCCTCTATCTGATCCAGCACCAGCACTGAACTGCACTCCCCTCTATCTGATCCAGCACTGAAACTGCACTCCCCTCTATCTGATCCAGCATCAGCACTGAACTGCACTCCCCTCTATCTGATCCAGCATCAGCACTGAACTGCACTCCCCTCTATCTGATCCAGCATCAGCACTGAACTGCACTCCCCTCTATCTGATCCAGCATCAGCACTGAACTGCACTCCCCTCTATCTGATCCAGCACCAGCACTGAACTACACTCCCCTCTATCTGATCCAGCACCAGCACTGAACTGCACTCCCCTCTATCTGATCCAGCACCAGCACTGAACTGCACTCCCCTCTATCTGATCCAGCACCAGCACTGAACTGCACTCCCCTCTATCTGATCCAGCATCAGCACTGAACTGCACTCGCCTCTATCTGATCCAGCACAAGCACTGAACAGCACTGAACTGCACTCCCCTCTATCTGATCCAGCACCAGCACTCCCCTCTAACTGCACTCCCCTCTATCTGATCCAGCACCAGCACTGAACTGCACTCCCCTCTATCTGATCCAGCATCTGCAGCAGCATGAACTGCACTCCCCTCTATCTGATCCAGCATCAGCACTGAACTGCACTCCCCTCTATCTGATCCAGCACCAGCACTGAACTGCACTCCCCTCTATCTGATCCAGCACCAGCACTGAACTGCACTCCCCTCTATCTGATCCAGCACCAGCACTGAACTGCACTCCCCTCTATCTGATCCAGCATCAGCACTGAACTGCACTCCCCTCTATCTGATCCAGCACCAGCACTGAACTGCACTCCCCTCTATCTGATCCAGCACCAGCACTGAAGCACTGAACTGCACTCCCCTCTATCTGATCCAGCACCAGCACTGAACTGCACTCCCCTCTATCTGATCCAGCACCAGCACTGAACTGCACTCCCCTCTATCTGATCCAGCATCAGCACTGAACTGCACTCCCCTCTATCTGATCCAGCATCAGCACTGAACTGCACTCCCCTCTATCTGATCCAGCATCAGCACTGAACTGCACTCCCCTCTATCTGATCCAGCACTCAGCACTGAACTGCACTCCCCTCTATCTGATCCAGCACCAGCACTGAACTGCACTCCCCTCTATCTGATCCAGCATCAGCACTGAACTGCACTCCCCTCTATCTGATCCAGCACCAGCACTGAACTGCACTCCCCTCTATCTGATCCAGCACCAGCACTGAACTGCACTCCCCTCTATCTGATCCAGCACCAGCACTGAACTGCACTCCCCTCTATCTGATCCAGCACCAGCACTGAACTGCACTCCCCTCTATCTGATCCAGCACAAGCACTGAACTGCACTCCCCTCTATCTGATCCAGCACCAGCACTGAACTGCACTCCCCTCTATCTGATCCAGCACCAGCACTCAACTGCACTCCCCTCTATCTGATCCAGCACAAGCACTGAACTGCACTCGCCTCTATCTGATCCAGCACCAGCACTGAACTGCACTCCCCTCTATCTGATCCAGCACCAGCACTGAACTGCACTCCCCTCTATCTGATCCAGCACCTGCACTGAACTGCACTCCCCTCTATCTGATCCAGCACCAGCACTGAACTGCACTCCCCTCTATCTGATCCAGCACCAGCACTGAACTGCACTCCCCTCTATCTGATCCAGCATCAGCACTGAACTGCACTCCCCTCTATCTGATCCAGCACCAGCACTGAACTGCACTCCCCTCTATCTGATCCAGCACCAGCACTGAACTGCACTCCCCTCTATCTGATCCAGCACCAGCACTGAACTGCACTCCCCTCTATCTGATCCAGCATCAGCACTGAACTGCACTCCCCTCTATCTGATCCAGCACCAGCACTGAACTGCACTCCCCTCTATCTGATCCAGCATCAGCACTGAACTGCACTCCCCTCTATCTGATCCAGCATCAGCACTGAACTGCACTCCCCTCTATCTGATCCAGCATCAGCACTGAACTGCACTCCCCTCTATCTGATCCAGCACTGAATTACACTCCCCTCTATCTGATCCAGCACTGAATTACACTCCCCTCTATCTGATCCAGCATCAGCACTGAACTACACTCCCCTCTATCTGATCCAGCACTGAATTACACTTCCCTCTATCTGATCCAGCACTGAACTGCACTCCCCTCTATCTGATCCAGCATCAGCACTGAACTGCACTCCCCTCTATCTGATCCAGCATCCAGCACTGAACTGCACTCCCCTCTATCTGATCCAGCATCAGCACTGAACTGCACTCCCCTCTATCTGATCCAGCATCAGCACTGAACTGCACTCCCCTCTATCTGATCCAGCACCAGCACTGAACTGCACTCCCCTCTATCTGATCCAGCACTCAGCACTGAACTGCACTCCCCTCTATCTGATCCAGCACCAGCACTGAACTGCACTCCCCTCTATCTGATCCAGCACCAGCACTGAACTGCACTCCCCTCTATCTGATCCAGCACCAGCACTGAACTGCACTTCCCTCTATCTGATCCAGCACTGAATTACACTCCCCTCTATCTGATCCAGCACCAGCACTGAACTGCACTCCCCTCTATCTGATCCAGCATCAGCACTGAACTGCACTCCCCTCTATCTGATCCAGCACCAGCACTGAACTGCACTCCCCTCTATCTGATCCAGCACCAGCACTGAACTGCACTCCCCTCTATCTGATCCAGCATCAGCACTGAACTGCACTCCCCTCTATCTGATCCAGCATCAGCACTGAACTGCACTCCCCTCTATCTGATCCAGCACCAGCTCTGAACTGCACTCCCCTCTATCTGAAGCATGCACTGAACTGCACTCCCCTCTATCTGATCCAGCACCAGCACTGAACTACACTCCCCTCTATCTGATCCAGCATCAGCACTGAACTGCACTCCCCTCTATCTGATCCAGCACTGAACAGCAGCACTGAACTGCACTCCCCTCTATCTGATCCAGCACCAGCACTGAACTGCACTCCCCTCTATCTGATCCAGCATCAGCACTGAACTGCACTCCCCTCTATCTGATCCAGCATCAGCACTGAACTGCACTCCCCTCTATCTGATCCAGCACCAGCTCTGAACTGCACTCCCCTCTATCTGATCCAGCATCAGCACTGAACTGCACTCCCCTCTATCTGATCCAGCATCAGCAGCAGCAGCACTCTGAACTGCACTCCCCTCTATCTGATCCAGCATCAGCACTGAACTGCACTCCCCTCTATCTGATCCAGCATCAGCACTGAACTGCACTCCCCTCTATCTGATCCAGCATCAGCACTGAACTGCACTCCCCTCTATCTGATCCAGCACTGAACTGCACTCCCCTCTATCTGATCCAGCACCAGCACTGAACTGCACTCCCCTCTATCTGATCCAGCACCAGCACTGAACTGCACTCCCCTCTATCTGATCCAGCATCAGCACTGAACTGCACTCCCCTCTATCTGATCCAGCACCAGCACTGAACTGCACTCCCCTCTATCTGATCCAGCACCAGCACTGAACTGCACTCCCCTCTATCTGATCCAGCACCAGCACTGAACTGCACTCCCCTCTATCTGATCCAGCACCAGCACTGAACTGCACTCCCCTCTATCTGATCCAGCACCAGCACTGAACTGCACTCCCCTCTATCTGATCCAGCACCAGCACTGAACTGCACTCCCCTCTATCTGATCCAGCACAGCACTGAACTGCACTCCCCTCTATCTGATCCAGCACCAGCACTGCTGCACTCCCCTCTATCTGATCCAGCACCAGCACTGAACTGCACTCCCCTCTATCTGATCCAGCACCAGCAGCTGAACTGCACTCCCCTCTATCTGATCCAGCACCAGCACTGAACTGCACTCCCCTCTATCTGATCCAGCACAAGCACTGAACTGCACTCCCCTCTATCTGATCCAGCATCAGCACTGAACTGCACTCCCCTCTATCTGATCCAGCACCAGCACTGAACTGCACTCCCCTCTATCTGATCCAGCACAAGCACTGAACTGCACTCCCCTCTATCTGATCCAGCACCAGCACTGAACTGCACTCCCCTCTATCTGATCCAGCATCAGCACTGAACTGCACTCCCCTCTATCTGATCCCTCTATCTGATCCAGCATCCAGCATCAGCACTGAACTGCACTCCCCTCTATCTGATCCAGCACCAGCACTGAACTGCACTCCCCTCTATCTGATCCAGCATCAGCACTGAACTGCACTCCCCTCTATCTGATCCAGCATCCAGCAGCATCAGCACTGAACTGCACTCCCCTCTATCTGATCCAGCACCAGCACTGAACTGCACTCCCCTCTATCTGATCCAGCACCAGCACTGAACTGCACTCCCCTCTATCTGATCCAGCACCAGCACTGAACTGCACTCCCCTCTATCTGATCCAGCACCAGCACTGAACTGCACTCCCCTCTATCTGATCCAGCACCAGCACTGAACTGCACTCCCCTCTATCTGATCCAGCATCAGCACTGAACTGCACTCCCCTCTATCTGATCCAGCATCAGCACTGAATCTGATCCAGCATCAGCACTCTAACTGCACTCCAGCTATCTGATCTGAACTGCACTCTGCACTCCTCTCTATCTGATCCAGCATCAGCACTGAACTGCACTCCCCTCTATCTGATCCAGCATCAGCACTGAACTGCACTCCCCTCTATCTGATCCAGCATCAGCACTGAACTGCACACCCCACCTCTATCTGATCCAGCACCAGCACTCAACTGCACTCCCCTCTATCTGATCCAGCATTAGCACTGACTGCACTCCCCTCTATCTGATCCAGCATCAGCACTGAA
The DNA here is from genome assembly GCF_017654505.1 of Polyodon spathula. Lineage (NCBI taxonomy): Eukaryota > Metazoa > Chordata > Actinopteri > Acipenseriformes > Polyodontidae > Polyodon > Polyodon spathula. The sequence goes on along the minus strand of NW_024475658.1, from coordinate 3,252 downwards.
CTGCACTCCCCTCTATCTGATCCAGCATCAGCACTGAACTGCACTCCCCTCTATCTGATCCAGCACCAGCACTGAACTGCACTCCCCTCTATCTGATCCAGCATCAGCACTGAACTGCACTCCCCTCTATCTGATCCAGCATCAGCACTGAACTGCACTCCCCTCTATCTGATCCAGCACCAGCACTGAACTACACTCCCCTCTATCTGATCCAGCACCAGCACTGAACTGCACTCCCCTCTATCTGATCCAGCATCAGCACTGAACTGCACTCCCCTCTATCTGATCCAGCTCCCCTCTATCTGATCCAGATCCATCAGCACTGAACTGCACTCCCCTCTATCTGATCCAGCATCAGCACTGAACTGCACTCCCCTCTATCTGATCCAGCATCAGCACTGAACTGCACTCCCCTCTATCTGATCCAGCACTGAACTGCACTCCCCTCCCCTCTATCTGATCCAGCACCAGCACTGAACTGCACTCCCCTCTATCTGATCCAGCATCAGCACTGAACTGCACTCCCCTCTATCTGATCCAGCACCAGCACTGAACTGCACTCCCCTCTATCTGATCCAGCACTGAACTGCACTCCCCTCTATCTGATCCAGCATCAGCACTGAACTTACACTCCCCTCTATCTGATCCAGCACCAGCACTGAACTGCACTCCCCTCTATCTGATCCAGCACCAGCACTGAACTACACTCCCCTCTATCTGATCCAGCATCAGCACTGAACTGCACTCCCCTCTATCTGATCCAGCATCAGCACTGAACTGCACTCCCCTCTATCTGATCCAGCATCAGCACTGAACTGCACTCCCCTCTATCTGATCCAGCACCAGCACTGAACTGCACTCCCCTCTATCTGATCCAGCACTGAACTGCACTCCCCTCTATCTGATCCAGCACTGACTTGCACTGATCCACTGCACTCCCCTCTATCTGATCCAGCACCTGCACTGAACTGCACTCCCCTCAATCTGATCCAGCACTGAACTGCACTCCCCTCTATCTGATCCAGCAGCAGCACTGAACTGCACTCCCCTCTATCTGATCCAGCATCAGCACTGAACTGCACTCCCCTCTATCTGATCCAGCATCACTCCCCTCTATCTGATCCAGCACTGAACTGCACTCCCCTCTATCTGATCCAGCATGGAATTACACTCCCCTCTATCTGATCAAGCATCAGCACTGAACTGCACTCCCCTCTATCTGATCCAGCATCAGCACTGAACTGCACTCCCCTCTATCTGATCCAGCACCAGCACTGAACTACACTCCAGCTCTATCTGATCCAGCATCAGCACTGAACTGCACTCCCCTCTATCTGCATCCAGCACCAGCACTGAACTGCACCCCCCTCTATCTGATCCAGCACCAGCACTGAACTGCACTCCCCTCTATCTGATCCAGCACGGAATTACACTGATCCAGCATCAGCACTGAACTGCACTCCCCTCTATCTGATCCAGCACTGACTCCCCTCTATCTGATCCAGCATCAGCACTGAACTACACTCCGTCTGATAGGATCCCTAGCATCAGCAAGGTGAACGTAGTTCGGACTGACCAGACACTGATGAATAGCATTAGTAGAAGACTTGATCAGCACTGAATGCACTCCCTCTATCTGATGAGCAATGATTTATCGTCCCCATCAGATCCACCATCAGCACTGAACTGCACTCCCCTCTATCTGATCCAGCACTGAATTACACTCCCCTCTATCTGATCCAGCATCAGCACTGAACTGCACTCCCCTCTATCTGATCCAGCATCAGCACTGGACTGCACTCCCCTCTATCTGATCCAGCACCAGCACTGAACTGCACTCCCCTCTATCTGATCCAGCATCAGCACTGAACTGCACTCCCCTCTATCTGATCCAGCATCAGCACTGAACTGCACTCCCCTCTATCTGATCCAGCATCAGCACTGAACTGCACTCCCCTCTATCTGATCCAGCACCAGCACTGAACTACACTCCCCTCTATCTGATCCAGCACAGCACTTAACTGCACTCCCCTCTATCTGATCCAGCACTGAATTGCACTGGATCCAGCACTGACACTCCCCTCTATCTGATCCAGCATCAGCACTGAACTGCACTCCCCTCTATCTGATCCAGCATCAGCACTGAACTGCACTCCCCTCTATCTGATCCAGCACTGAACTGCACTCCCCTCTATCTGATAAAGCATCAGCACTGAACTGCACTCCCCTCTATCTGATCCAGCATCAGCACTGAACTGCACTCCCCTCTATCTGATCCAGCATCAGCACTGAACTACACTCCCCTCTATCTGATCCAGCATCAGCACTGAACTGCACTCCCCTCTATCTGATCCCGCATCAGCACTGAACTGCTAGGGAAGATACACTAGTAGTAACTTGCCGTGATCCAGCATAGACAGGTCTTCGTGTGAAACTGAACTGCACTCCCCTTACCTCATCCAGGCGTGATTCATGTGAGGGGTAGATAGACTGATATTACACTTCCCTTCTATACGTGATCAGCAGCACCAGCTGAACAAACACTCCTCTATCTGATCCAGCATCAGCACTGAACTGCACTCCCCTCTATCCAGATCCAGCATCCAGCACTGAACTGCACTCCCCTCTATCTGATCCAGCATCAGCACTGAACTACACTCCCCTCTATCTGATCCAGCATCAGCACTGAACTGCACTCCCCTCTATCTGATCCAGCATCAGCATCAGCACTGAACTGCACTCCCCTATCTATCTGATCCCCTCTAGATCCAGCAGCACTGAACTGCACTCCCCTCTATCTGATCCAGCATCAGCACTGAACTGCACTCCCCTCTATCTGATCCAGCACAAGCACTGAACTGCACTCCCCTCTATCTGATCCAGCACCAGCACTGAACTGCACTCCCCTCTATCTGATCCAGCATCAGCACTGAACTGCACTCCCCTCTATCTGATCCAGCATCAGCACTGAACTGCACTCCCCTCTATCTGATCCAGCACCAGCACTGAACTGCACTCCCCTCTATCTGATCCAGCACAAGCACTGAACTGCACTCCCCTCTATCCGATCCAGCACCAGCACTGAACTGCACCCCCCTCTATCTGATCCAGCACCAGCACTCAACTGCACTCCCCTCTATCTGATCCAGCACAAGCACTGAACTGCACTCCCCTCTATCTGATCCAGCACTGAATTACACTCCCCTCTATCTGATCAAGCACGAATTACACTCCCCTCTATCTGATCAAGCA
>NW_024475657.1:0-13971 GCF_017654505.1 Polyodon spathula | reverse complement strand
TCTTTTTCTTTTTTTTTTTTTGTTTTTTTTTTATCACGTTTAACCCCTGCACCAATAACAGGGGTTGTATCACCCGTTTCACTGCAACAAAAAAAACAAACCCCTCCCCCAAATCACAGGGTTTCTGTATCACTGTTTAACCTGCTCAATCACAGGGCTCTGTATCACTGGTGCTAACACTTGCCCACTCCCAACCCCCAACAGGGATCCTGTCATCCACTTGTTAACCATGCACAATCACAGGGGCTCTTGTATTCACTAGTTTTAACCTTGCACAATCTTTACAGCCTCGGCTGCTGTATCAACCGTTTAACCTCGCTTACAATCATCCACCCACGTTTGTGTTTCGGTCGATAACTGTGTGTGTGTGTGTTCTAACTATTTTTTCACAAATCCAGCGCCTACTGTTTCACCTGCACAATCACAGGGCTCTGTATCACACTGTTTCACCTGCACAATCACAGGGCTCTGTATCACTGTTTAACCTGCACAATCACAGGGCTCTGTATCACTGTTTAACCTGCACAATCACAGGGCTCTGTATCACTGTTTAACCTGCACAATCACAGGGCTCTGTATCACAATCACAATCACAGGGCTCTGTATCACTGTTTAACCTGCACAATCACAGGGCTCTGTATCACTGTTTAACCTGCACAATCACAGGGCTCTGTATCACTGTTTAACCTGCACAATCACAGGGCTCTGTATCACTGTTTAACCTGCACAATCACAGGGCTCTGTATCACTGTTTAACCTGCACAATCACAGGGCTCTGTATCACACTGTTTCATCTGCACAATCACAGGGGCTCTGTATCACTGTTTAACCTGCACAATCACAGGGCTCTGTATCACTGTTTAACCTGCACAATCACAGGGCTCTGTATCACAATCGCAGGGCTCTTCTCACTGTTTCACCTGCACAATCACAGGGCTCTGTATCACTGTTTAACCTGCACAATCACAGGGCTCTGTATCACTGTATCACTGTTTAACCTGCACAATCACAGGGCTCTGTATCACTGTTTAACCTGCACAATCACAGGGGCTCTGTATCACTGTTTAACCTCTGTATCACTGTTTAACCTGCACAATCACAGGGCTCTGTATCACTCTGTATCACTGTTTAACCTGCACAATCACAGGGGCTCTGTATCACTGTTTAACCTGCACAATCACAGGGCTCTGTATCACTGTTTAACCTGCACAATCACAGGGCTCTGTATCACTGTTTAACCTGCACAATCACAGGGCTCTGTATCACTGTTTAACCTGCACAATCACAGGGCTCTGTATCACTGTTTAACCTGCACAATCACAGGGGCTCTGTATCACTGTTTAACCTGCACAATCACAGGGCTCTGTATCACTGTTTAACCTGCACAATCACAGGCACAATCACAGGGCTCTGTATCACTGTTTCTGTAACCTGCACAATCACAGGGGCTCTGTATCACTGTTTAACCTGCACAATCACAGGGCTCTGTATCACACTGTTTAACCTGCACAATCACAGGGGTATCTCTGTATCACTGTTTCTGTACCTGCACAATCACAGGGCTCTGTTTAACCTGCACAATCACAGGGGGCTCTGTATCACACTGTTTAATCTGCACAATCACAGGGCTCTTATCACTGTTTACCTGCACAATCACAGGGCTCTGTATCACTGTTTAACCTGCACAATCACAGGGCTCTGTATCACTGTTTAACCTGCACAATCACAGGGCTCTGTATCTGTGTTTCATCTGCACAATCACAGGGCTCTGTATCACTGTTTAACCTGCACAATCACAGGGCTGTTTCACCTGCACAATCATCTGTATCACACTGTTTCACAGGGCTCTGTATCACACAATCACAGGGCTCTGTATCACTGTTTAACCTGCACAATCGCAGGGCTCTCTATCTGTTTAACCTGCACCTGCACAATCACAGGGCTCTGTATCACTGTTTAACCTGCACAATCACAGGGCTCTGTATCACTGTTTAACCTGCACAATCACAGGGCTCTGTATCACTGTTTAACCTGCACAATCACAGGGGCTCTGTATCACTGTTTAACCTGCACAATCACAGGGGCTCTGTATCACTGTTTATCCTGCACAATCACAGGGCTTTATCACTGTTTAACCTGCACAATCACAGGGCTCTCTGTATCACAATCACAGGGCTCTGTATCACTGTCACAGGGCTCTGTATCACTGTTTAACCTGCACAATCACAGGGCTCTGTATCACTGTTTAACCTGCACAATCACAGGGCTCTGTATCACTGTTTAACCTGCACAATCACAGGGCTCTGTATCACTGTTTAACCTGCACAATCACAGGGCTCTGTATCACTGTTTAACCTGCACAATCACAGGGGGCTCTGTATCACTGTTTAACCTGCACAATCACAGGGCTCTGTATCACTGTTTAACCTGCACAATCACAGGGGCTCTGTATCACTGTTTAACCTGCACAATCACAGGGCTCTGTATCACTGTTTAACCTGCACAATCACAGGGCTCTGTATCACACTGTTTCATCTGCACAATCACAGGGCTCTGTATCACTGTTTAACCTGCACAATCACAGGGCTCTGTATCACTGTTTAACCTGCACAATCACAGGGGTGATGTATCACTGTTTAACCTGCACAATCGCAGGGCTCTCTATCTCACTGTTTCATCTGCACAATCACAGGGCTCTGTATCACTGTTTAACCTGCACAATCACAGGGCTCTGTATCACAATCACAGGGCTCTGTATCACTGTTTAACCTGCACAATCAGGGCTCTGTATCACTGTTTAACCTGGGGCTCTGTATCACTGTTTAACCTGCACAATCACAGGGCTCTGTATCACTGTTTAACCTGCACAATCACAGGGGCTCTGTATCACTGTTTAACCTGCACAATCACAGGGCTCTGTATCACTGTTTAACCTGCACAATCACAGGGCTCTGTATCACTGTTTAACCTGCACAATCACAGGGCTCTGTATCACTGTTTAACCTGCACAATCACAGGGCTCTGTATCACTGTTTAACCTGCACAATCACAGGGCTCTGTATCACTGTTTAACCTGCACAATCACAGGGCTCTGTATCACTGTTTAACCTGCACAATCACAGGGCTCTGTATCACTGTTTAACCTGCACAATCACAGGGCTCTGTATCACTGTTTAACCTGCACAATCACAGGGCTCTGTATCACTGTTTAACCTGCACAATCACAGGGCTCTGTATCACTGTTTAACCTGCACAATCACAGGGGCTCTGTATCACTGTTTAACCTGCACAATCACAGGGCTCTGTATCACTGTTTAACCTGCACAATCACAGGGCTCTGTATCACTGTTTAACCTGCACAATCACAGGGCTCTGTATCACTGTTTAACCTGCACAATCACAGGGCTCTGTATCACTGTTTAACCTGCACAATCACAGGGCTCTGTATCACTGTTTAACCTGCACAATCACAGGGCTCTGTATCACTGTTTAACCTGCACAATCACAGGGCTCTGTATCACTGTTTAACCTGCACAATCACAGGGCTCTGTATCACTGTTTAACCTGCACAATCACAGGGCTCTGTATCACTGTTTAACCTGCTCTGTTTATGCACAATCACAGGGCTCTGTATCACCTGCACAATCACAGGGCTTAACAATCACAGGGCTCTGTTTAACCTGCACAATCACAGGGCTCTGTATCACTGTTTAACCTGCACAATCACAGGGCTCTGTATCACTGTTTAACCTGCACAATCACAGGGCTCTGTATCACTGTTTAACCTGCACAATCACAGGGTTCTGTATCACTGTTTAACCTGCACAATCACAGTTTGTATCACTGTTTAACTGCACAATCACAGGGCTCTGTATCACTGTTTAACCTGCACAATCACAGGGCTCTGTATCACTGTTTAACCTGCACAATCACAGGGCTCTGTATCACTGTTTAACCTGCACAATCACAGGGCTCTGTATCACTGTTTAACCTGCACAATCACAGGGCTCTGTATCACTGTTTAACCTGTTTAACCTGCACAATCACAGGGCTCTGTATCACTGTTTAACCTGCACAATCACAGGGCTCTGTATCACTGTTTAACCTGCACAATCACAGGGCTCTGTATCACTGTTTAACCTGCACAATCACAGGGGCTCTGTATCACTGTTTAACCTGCACAATCACAGGGCTCTGTATCACTGTTTAACCTGCACAATCACAGGGCTCTGTATCACTGTTTAACCTGCACAATCACAGGGCTCTGTATCACTGTTTAACCTGCACAATCACAGGGCTCTGTATCACTGTTTAACCTGCACAATCACAGGGCTCTGTATCACTGTTTAACCTGCACAATCACAGGGCTCTGTATCTGCACAATCACAGGGCTCTGTATCACCTGCACAATCACAGGGCTCTGTATCACTGTTTAACCTGCACAATCACAGGGCTCTGTATCAGGGCTCTGTAACTGCACAATGTTTACTGTTTAATCCTGCACAATCACAGGGCTCTGTATCACTGTTTAACCTGCACAATCACAGGGCTCTATCACTGTTTAACCTGCACAATCACAGGGCTCTGTATCACTGTTTAACCTGCACAATCACAGGGCTCTGTATCACTGTTTAACCTGCACAATCACAGGGCTCTGTATCACTGTTTAACCTGCACAATCACAGGGCTCTGTATCACTGTTTAACCTGCACAATCACAGGGCTCTGTATCACTGTTTAACCTGCACAATCACAGGGCTCTGTATCACTGTTTAACCTGCACAATCACAGGGCTCTGTATCACTGTTTAACCTGCACAATCACAGGGCTCTGTATCACTGTTTAACCTGCACAATCACAGGGCTCTATCACTGTTTAACCTGCACAATCTGTTTTTAACCTGCACAATCACAGGGCTCTGTATCACTGTTTAACCTGCACAATCACAGGGCTCTGTATCACTGTTTAACCTGCACAATCACAGGGCTCTGTATCACTGTTTAACCTGCACAATCACAGGGCTCTGTATCACTGTTTAACCTGCACAATCACAGGGCTCTGTATCACTGTTTAACCTGCACAATCACAGGGCTCTGTATCACTGTTTAACCTGCACAATCACAGGGCTCTGTATCACACTGTTTAACCTGCACAATCACAGGGCTCTGTATCACTGTTTAACCTGCACAATCACAGGGCTCTGTATCACTGTTTAACCTGCACAATCACAGGGGCTCTGTATCACTGTTTATGCACAATCACAGGGGCTCTTATCACTGTTTAACCTGCACAATCACAGGGCTCTGTATCACTGTTTAACCTGCACAATCACAGGGCTCTGTATCACTGTTTAACCTGCACAATCACAGGGGCTCTGTATCACTGTTTAACCTGCACAATCACAGGGCTCTGTATCACTGTTTAACCTGCACAATCACAGGGGTGATCTGTATCACTGTTTAACCTGCACAATCACAGGGCTCTGTATCACTGTTTAACCTGCACAATCACAGGGCTCTGTATCACTGTTTAACCTGCACAATCACAGGGCTCTGTATCACTGTTTAACCTGCACAATCACAGGGCTCTCACTGTTTATCCTGCACAATCACAGGGCTCTGTATCACTGTTTAACCTGCACAATCACAGGGGCTGTATGTATCACTCACAGGGCTCTGTATCACTGCACAATCACAGGGCTCTGTATCTCACTGTTTAACTGTTTAACTGCACAATCACAGGGGCTCTGTATCACTGTTTATCCTGCACAATCACAGGGCTGTATCACTGTTTAACCTGCACAATCACAGGGCTCTGTATCACAATCACAGGGCTCTGTATCACTTTTTAACCTGCACAATCACAGGGCTCTCTATATCACTGTTTCACCTGCACAATCACAGGGCTCTGTATCACCTGCACAATCACAGGGCTTTATCACCTGCACAATCACAGGGCTCTGTATCACTGTTTAACCTGCACAATCACAGGGCTCTGTATCACTGTTTAACCTGCACAATCACAGGGCTCTGTATCACTGTTTAACCTGTTTGTATCACTGTTTAACTGCACAATCACAGGGGCTCTGTATCACTGTTTAACCTGCACAATCACAGGGGGCTCTGTATCACTGTTTAACCTGCACAATCACAGGGCTCTGTATCACTGTTTAACCTGCACAATCACAGGGCTCTGTATCACTGTTTAACCTGCACAATCACAGGGCTCTGTATCACTGTTTAACCTGCACAATCACAGGGCTCTGTATCACTGTTTAACCTGCACAATCACAGGGGTATCTGTTTCACCTGCACAATCACAGGGCTCTGTATCACTGTTTAACCTGCACAATCACAGGGCTCTGTATCACTGTTTAACCTGCACAATCACAGGGCTCTGTATCACTGTTTAACCTGCACAATCACAGGGCTCTGTATCACTGTTTAACCTGCACAATCACAGGGCTCTGTATATTTTGACTTTGTTACCCATTGTGCCTCAAGTTTTTTCATTTTTATGTACATTTAGTGTTTTTATTATTAATCTTCAACTTCTGGCCCGGCAGCTTCAGAACAGAGTACAGGTAGTGATCCTTTTTCTGAAGCTGAGGAAGGTTTGAGTTACAGGCACAGAAGGTGTGCCTGGAGGTATTACAGGTAAAGGTTTAGGTTTCTAAGAGTGTTTAAGGAAACGCTGATAAAGCCCAGTTGTGGTAGGGGTTCTTGTGAATGAGTGAATGAGAAAGTTGAAGGATTCTTTTTCAGTTTAGATGGGACACAAACCCATTGTATCTACAAACATCTCAGCCTGGTGTGATGGGGAGCTGTGATGCCGAAGGTATTGGACATGAGATAAGACACAAAACCAAACTTTTTTGTAATAAATAAATAAATACTACATGATGTAGCCACTTTGGCTGTACAGTAGACCGAGCTCATTTTTTCTTCTCCACAGCACAAGCACAGCGCCTGTGAAGAAGTTCCCAAAGCATATTACTCCACTACCCCAAGCACTTGCTTGTACAAGTAATGAAGACAGAACAGACGAAACAGAGCCAAAACCTTTCCATATTAAATCTGATGCCAGTACTGTATTTATTTACGGGAATGCATAAGCGTCAACAGAATATTGTATTGGCAAAATCTAGCTTATTTGCCAACCTGTATTCTTGCCAGTACCAAGCAGCAGAACTCGCTTTCTGAGCTAAGAATATGCAACCTGTATATGCAAATCGTTACGTGTTACCATATACAGTTTTGCGCAATGCCTCCAGCCCACCATAAACCCCTCTGAATTCGTTGTTGCCTCAGTCACAATCCCCAGAGGATCCCCAGCTTCACCAACATGACAGTTGTGTTGTTATCAGTCCTACGCAGCCTCATCCCAAGAATGATACACCAGGCTGACTTCAGGTCTACAACTAAAATAAAAAAAACGGATGAGGTCAGGTGTCCTGCCCACCACTGCCCCATTAAAACTTCCCCTCTACCCAACTGGAGAACTCTACAATTATCTGGCCTCTTCCTACAGCTGGTGTTGTTGATTTTATTTGCACAGTAATTAATGCCGTAATGTAGACCATTTCATCGATTAAGTTTTCCTTTGCGTTGGTCCTGTTTTGACAAACAAAATACACGTTCGTTGGTGGTGTTTGTTTGTTGATATTGTCATTTAAAAAAGGTCTAATATGCTTTCCCATAGTTTACTGTCCAGTTTTGTGAGAGGACTGTAAGCTACAGGTGTTTACAGTAAACCACTGGCTCTCAAACAGTATTTCACCGTCCGTTGACTTTTTTCCCCTTTTTACGTGTCCAACATGAATAAAGGGGTCAAGAGAGTTACTTGCCTTGCGAGTGACCCCTGTGGCAACGGCTCTGACGCACAAGCTCTTCAATCGAACTTACAGCAATGCTTAGCAAGCAATGTTGGGCTTGTGTTAGTAACTCTTGGATGGAGACCACCGGGTATCTGATGTTGTAGGCTGCATTTAAGCTCATACAAATATCTATTGGAATCAAAAGAGGATATTAATAGTTTTGTGCCGCGGACAACACAAAAAGTGCGTAATTCCAAGTTCCACCAAATAAAATTCCAATGTTCAAAATGAATACAAATGCAAAACACGATAATTGATTGCTTAAGTATTCCCCCTTTGATACAATATTTGTAATAGGCACCTTGGCCAATTACAAGCCACAGTCTAGTTTGGATAGTCTCGCACATCTGACCTACATTTTTTTTCCCATTCTTCATTTGCACTCAATCTCATCTGCCACATGGAGTGGACCTTTGGTGAACAGCATTTTCAACTCTCTCCACATATTCTCAACTGGATTGAGGCCATGGCTTTGACTGGGCCACTCCAAGACATTGACCTTTTTGTTTTTAAGCCGCTCCAGTGTGGCTTTGGCAGTATGTTTGTGGTCATTGTCTTGCTGGAAGATTAATCTTCTCCCAAGTTCCTGGTCTCTAGCATACTTCAGCAGGTTTTCCTCCAGGATTACTCTGCACTTTGCTGCATCCATTTTGACCTCTTATCTTCACAAGCGTTCCGCCTGAGCAGAGAACCCCATAAAGGATGCTGCCCCACCATGCTTCTTCGGTAGGGATGGTGTATCTCAGATGATATGTCTGTTAGGCTTGCGTCCACATTGTTTTTAGCTGGCCAAAAGCTCTTTTTGTTCTCCATCACACCATGAAGCTTCTATCCATTGGTCTCGAGTCTCCCACTGCCTCTGGCAACTCTAGCCAAGATGGATTATTCTTTTCAACAATGTGCTTTTCGTTTTGCCACCTCTCCCTCAGGCCAGTTTTGTGAAGCAACCCGTGCTCTTTTGCGTATCACATTTCCTTACAGTGGAACTCCTTTAGAGTTTCTATAGGCCTCTTGGTGCCTCCCTGACTAGTGCCCTTCTCACCCAGATACTCAGTTTTTGAGGACGGAATGTTCTAGACAGATTCATAGTTTGTGCCATATTCTCACCATTTCTTAACAATGACGGTAACTATTCTCCGGGGGATATTCCGATCCTGGAATTTCTTGATATCTGATGGTGCTCAGCCCTTCTCGAAGAACCTATTCCGAGTTGCGGTTGAAGTTCTTTGTCTCATGATATACCTTGGGTAGCAAATGTCTGTTTTCTAACCACTGTGGGACCTACCAAGACAGGTGTGTTTGAACACGTGAAATTATGTGAACCACTTTTATTGCACACAGGTGGACTCCATTTAATTAATTATGTGATTTCTAAAGACAATTGTTTGCACCAGAGTTTATTTAGGTGTGTCACAGCAAAGGGGTTAATACTTGTGCAATCAGTTATTTTCTGTTTTGTTTTTGTAATTAATTTAGAACAATTTTTATATTTTATTTTTCACTTTGACATTATTAACTATTTTTGTGTTGGTCACGCAAAACATTGAGGCAACTTCAGTCGCATCTCAGCAGCGTGACAGTTATGGTATAAGCATTCTCATGCGCTATTACTCTTTAAGTCCTTCAGTTATTTCACAGTGTATGGATCTCCCTGTGCCTAGTAGTTATCTTGCTAGACATCACATAAGACAGATCTTACCTCTAAGAGACTTGACTTTAGCTAAATAATTATAAAACCTTGGGTTTGAAACTGTTTGGTTTGCGGTTCGCATCCACCCCTTGCTTTTTCTTTTGAATCTGGGCTGAGATGTCCATATTGCCACAGGTTATCTCCCACTGCTGCAATAGACTCTACAATGTTCGATTGGTTTTTTAGGCTTTGAAACTCTGTCACCGCTTATGCTGACTCCATAATAAATTACTCACTGAAGATCCATCCGTACATCGCGCTCATGTTTTTGCTCTCGTGACTCCATTGATATTTTGCCCAATGTTGGGAATTTTCAAGGCCTTTCTCGCGTTACACCAATAGAGTTTCACCTCAAGGTTCTATGAGATTGGGTTGCGGTGTCATTGCCCAACTGGAGATAATATTTCTAAATTTTATTTACTAGTTGAACAGCCACAAATTTCAATAAGTAAATCATTCTGATTTGACAAGTGCCCTGAGACAAACATCTATGCAAGCTAGTTAAGGATGTGCTCAAATGTATAGAAGTTTACCATTATGATCCAGTAATAATATCACTAGTATCAATGTCATATTATTCCAAACTTAATAACCAATAGTATTTGCCTATCTTGCTAGTAATTCTAATGAAGTGCAGGTGCAATACATTGTCGACGTAGCACGCATGGTTCTGATAGGCAAAGTGGGTTTTGTGATATGGACAATCCCCATTGGGCTAAGTTGAGACGGTCCACAAATTGCATTTCCTTTGTGCCCTGAGTCATTCAATAAGGTCTCCTGAGGCTTTGATAACACATTGTAATCCTATCCATGACGTGATGTATAAAGTCTTGCACTCAGACGGAAATTAACAAAAAGGTCTACTTATGATCTCCCATTTCTTAACGTCTGACAGCCACTTACTGCATTACACATTTTCCCCTAGAGGTCATTAGAGCACTGGTAAATGAGATAAAGCGCTTCAACCAAACTGCCGTTGAGATGTTCAAGTAAAGAACAGACTACACATTATATAATCTTTCAAATGTCCCACATCCCTATCAACGAATGTAACCATTACCAGATAGGTTGTTTCACCTCCCCCAAAGACCCGCCTTGAATAGTATAAGCTGCGCAAAAGTGCCTTGCGCACTCATGCCTGCCCCATGTTGTAGTGGCTATAAACCATATCGAGCTCTGTATAACTCCCTTTGTTTTGGTGCCGAGGCCAGGGCCTTAGGTTGCCAGTTTCCAGGTTTTTTAAATTGGGGTTTTGGGAGACCTCAGGGGCAAAATAAAGCCGTTAACAGCATTTCACACACTCCACACACACAACACAGAACAACAGTCCATGCCACGGCCCCATGCGCGTTGCGGCCACAGTTCTGCCTGAGGAGCTGGTCAACGCACACAGAGACGCCCTTGTTAAATTCTTGTTTTTAACCCAGGATTTGCATATCACAGAAGAGTAGAATCTGTAACGTCTATCTATCCCTTATTGAACCTGGTAACTCTATACTTGCCCATTAATACGTGGTAAACACAGTTTCCTCCAGATGCCCTCAACCCTCGCTACCACCAGTGTGCCTCCCCCAGGGCATAAAATACTGCCTGTACGATACCACAATCATTTTTCTTTCCGGAGGACTGACCTGATGGGAGACTCCATAGCGAGGAGGCTTGTTACGTTTTACTCAGCATTATTCTTGTCTAATAGTGATTCACTGATTATGCAATAATTAATTATGGTTTTAGTTTTACTATTACACTTAATGTTTTGTTTGTTACATTCCTACGCCTTGTGCCCCACGTGACTGGCAAGCTCCTGTCGCCCTTGCGCCCCTGTCGCTTACACCTGGGAGTTAAAATAAAAGTTTTGTTTTGGAAGTATGTTATTACTAGTGGACTGCATTGGTGTGATTACGTGTTTTCTGTGAGAAGGTTTTTCTCTTGTGTGTGTTTTTTACCGAACCGCACTTCGGCGAGTCGCCACCATTACCGGCCCATTTCTATCCGATAGCCGATCTGTTCCGCCAGTGCAAAGTCACCACCCGTCGGTTCCACCCACGGTATGCCACCCAGTTCCGGTACCAGGAGGAACTTTGGCCCTCTTGCAGTTTTTGTACAGTACATCCGGGCGCCTGCCGCTGTCAGATATACTGTAACAGCTGGGGGTAGCCTGTTCTGTACAGACCGATAGACACTGCATTGTCGCCTGTGCAAACGCCTAACTAGCACGCCTGACCACGGAGGCTACTGCGCCTAAAATTGTGTCGGTCCTCAGAACTCATTCTGGTACCTACCAGCCTAGTCTTCTTGGAGGTTTACTAAAGGGAACTATATAGATACTTAACAGATGGCCTCATTCATTAATGCAATGCAAGCCTAGTATTACTTCATATTTATCTACAGTAACTATGTACATTTCTGCCCCTAACAGGATGCCTACATATTAGATTCGTATTAGTTCCACACCTTACAGGAGCAGAGATTTCATGAACTACGTTGATGTGATTATACTGAACAATACATAACATTTATTGTAACTGAATTTACATTTCATTTCTGTAGAAGTGAGGTGCGCCAGGTGTGACTTTTTTTTGGAAAGCCCAGCGTTTCAATTGGACTGAGTCCATGGCATGGTAAATAGAGGTCTTGGTTACGTGATGAGTGTTTAAAGAGTGTTGAGCATATAAACAGTTTTCCTTATATCAGCTCAGGATTGGTCATAACAAGGCGATTGAAACCTGTAGGCAGTTTGACCTGTGTACTCAAAATGTCAGTAAACCATGGTCATTTCCCTTAGTCAAGACTTACCAAAATGATAGTACACATCCACCAACCCAGTGTTTCTGGTTTTGCCTGGGCAGGTAATGTGAGAGCATTCAAGGGGGGACAACAGCCAGCTACAGCTAGCCCGTTGCCAACCACTGCTTAAACTGTGTCATACCCTGATTCAATGCATCCGTTGATCCAGCTTAAACCGCCCGGACAACAAACTATAAAAACTAGTTACTGACCATGTGTTCACCAGGGTGTCCTTGGATTAGACCACTTTAACATAACAAAAATATTTACTCTCCATTAACATAATGTGGAAGGTTAAAACAAGCTCAATAATGTATTCTATAGGGCTTCTTAGCTTATGTGCAATTACACATATGCTTCTGGAGAGAACAGGGAACCTTGAGATTTTGAAGTAGGAATAGCTGTACGATCTCATGGTGTTTTGGCTATCTACTTCTGATGTAACTGTGGCTTGGTCTCTTGATAGCAGTTCTCAGTGAAGCGGGGAATGGCATACCTTAACACCCCCCTGACATCAATCTAGGATTTTCTCTGCCCTGAATCAGATTTAGGTGAGAACCACCGTGATCCATATATTCTATTATATTTATAATAATAGTATTATATATCTATATATATTATATATATATAAATATATATAATTACTTTATATTTTTTAACTTGAAATTTGCAGGAGGCACTGTCTCCCTTATCTCATCTAAAGAGCCTCCACTGCATTATATGTATGTTTGTCACATTTTTAGTGTTTCATAATCTCAGGATATGTCTGTCCATCCATCTGTCCAATTTCACTTACATTATTATATACTCTTATAATGTATAGCTGCAGAACCACTTCTCCACAGGTTATTGATTAAATACAGGGGCAAATGGAGGTTGCGGGTCTGGCCGTCCAACTCTGTGCATCAGACTTAAATCTTAATGAATATCTCAAGAACCAGTGGTCTTTTTCTAATGAAACATGAAAAGGACCTTCTTTAGAAGATTTTATCGAATATTATAAGCTGGGGATGCGTGGAGGCTGTATCTCTGTCCGTCCCGTCGTTGTATGTTACACTTGTATTTTTACATATACAGTACAAATTTAAAAAGCTGATCCTGCAGAGCACCAATAAATTATACCATCTCCTTATCGCTCGCTGAGCAGTGGCTGATGACATATGGCAGCAATACATACAACAGTGATAATGGTAGCATACTGGCCAATGATCTTTCTGTAATATGCATAAAGTAATACAGGTCTGAATGTAATGATGGGTGAGTGCAAAACGTGTTTCAATGAACAAACTCAAAGCAAACATGAAGAAATGCAATTTTGGAGATTTGCTTTGCCCCGTCTTTTTCCGACTGGTTCCAATGGTCAGCATATCTTTCAAGGCGTGTTATCATTTACATGTTAACTTTGAGAAATTTTGATAACATCACAGAGGGAGGGGTGTTTATGTTTTAAACTAACCTCCTATGTCACTTTGCCCTTTATGTTTGCATTTACCACATTTTAATAAAATTGAGAGCTACACCTTGCTTAAAGGTATCGTTTCCAATATGTCCCAAAAACATAATTAGATTTAAAAAAAAACAATATATATTCGTTTTTTTTTTTCCTTTACATTTTGCTT
>NW_024475656.1:0-14023 GCF_017654505.1 Polyodon spathula | reverse complement strand
CTGGAAAGTTCTAGAAATTTCTAGAAGTTACTCCAAGTTTACTCAACACTGAATCTATCTGGAATGTTCTGGAAAACAGGTAAATTTCAAAATATCAATGTTCCGGAACAAAAAGCAAGGTTTGTGGGGAATAACTAGCCATTTTCTCTACTTTTGAGCATAAGCCAATTAGGAATAACACCTTACTACCCCAGGAACCAAAAAAAAATAAAAAAAAAAAATTCCTTACCTGGCATGGCCAATGTGGCTGGAGCCGTGAGTTGAGTAAGTGATGATTAGTAAGGCTTTAGTCACAGGTGTATAAAAAGGGTAATCACAGTTATTTATGTTGGAGCCAATGCTGGTGATAAAAAGGTGAAGGACCGTGTTGCTGTGCTATGCTGTGCTGTGCTGTCCTGTCCTGTCCTGTCCTGTCCTGGTATGTTAGTTTTGCTAGAGCCCTTTTGTTTTAGCCACAGCACCTGTTTATTTGTTAATGTGTTTTGATGTGTCTGTTCTTTAAATATACATGTGCATTAGTGCTTAACCTCGGCTTCTTCCTTTTGAGTCTCTCTTCCTCTCAATAGCAACTTGGGCCGTGATGCTATAACTGTCACACTTGGTGTCTGAAGCGAGATAGCACCCCGGGAGACTCGGACAAGAACTGCAGGTTTATTAAATAAAAAAAAAATGGAAAAGGAAGCGTGGATGAGCAGCAGGGTATATTTATGGGGAGTGCCCATGGGCAGACCTCCTCTTCACGGAGGCCTACTTTGGGCAGGAGGTGGTTATGTGAGGAATGTCTCTGCCTGAAGGCTCTCCAAACGCCAAAGGTGGATTCCCCATCCTTCCCAGTGCTGTGGGAGAGCGGCTTTAGATGTCTTCCTCATTGCTCTCAAGGCCTCGGGTTGGTGTCTCGCCTGCGGGGAGTCAGGGCACTTTGTGGTCAATTGCCTCCTCCAAGAGCAGGAAAAACAGCTGACTGTCTTGCCGCTATTAGAGTGCCCAGCATCCCCACAGCCGGTGCTCAGCGCCGTCAGCCCTGAAGCTGGAGACTGGCATCTCTGACTTCTACAGGGGTGGGCTGCAAGCCCTCCCCAACTACCTCGATGACCAGGAATGGTGCCTCGCCTGTGGAGGACTCGGGCATTAAACGGTGTGCTGCCCCCTTCAAGGATCAAGAGAGACCAGTACGATCACTGCTAGAATGCTGTTCCTCCATAGTGCCCCGCACCGCTGCCAGCATTGCCACTACCAGCATTGTTACTGCCAGGGTGCCCTGCACCGCTGCCAGCGTGGCCATGGCTACAGTAGGAGGCAATGGGACCACCTTCACCACCTCCCCGACCAGCCTGCCCTCCAACCCACCTAGTGGAGTCCATACTGAGACATGTGCCTGTGACCTAGAAGCTGGGAAACTTACCCATTCCCATGTCTTCGCTACTTGCTAGTCAATTAGAACACTTAGGCTGCAGCTGTGTACTCACCCTCTTACAACGTCACCACTCTCCCGTGACTCTTGGTTTGAAAGGAAAATAGTGATTGCACTGGGACAAAAGAGGTTGAACAGAATTTTAAACACCTGCCTTTACGCTGTCACTAGAGTATACAGCCATCATAGGTAAAGCGGGATTACTGTCCTCTGAGAAATTTTTAATGGAAAGTCTATTCTCCAGAGTTTCGCGTAGAGTTATCTTGTGAGACTTGAAAAATCAGTAATATGGGCTGTGTTGGATTACAGAAGCACCTGCTAACAAGTGCTGTCTATAAACCATCTGTTGAAGTCTGCGAGAAGGGCCCTTTCCATTGTGACTGAAACTGATCTGCAAGAGAAGACATGTCAGGGATGGAATTTGGGTAATAAATAAATAATCTGTCAAATGAGGGACAGCCCATTTTCACAAAAGCTAAAACATTACTGGTATATCACTTTTTTTTCTGGGGAAAAAAGTCAACTGTTTACTCAAGAGAAATATTTGTGCATGCAGTGAGAAGAGCAAAAGCAGGCAACATTCATTTTAATTTTAAATAAAATGGCCTACAAATAAATATTGCTTCACGTTTGCTCCGTGTATGACCTTGTTATTCCTCAAAATGTTTTCAAACCTTAAAAGTGAATTGTGTCTCTGGTCAATGTAGTGTATGCCCTAATGCTGGTGCCCAGCAAACCAGCAGTTACTGAATGTTTCGATAATTTTTTTAAGTTGCTGGAACTTCCAACCGGTTTAGGCAATACCATAACCTTCTGTGTTCTTAAAACTGGTGCTGACTGTTTGATGGGGGTGTACCTCTTCTTTGTTGGGATGTTTGATGTGAAGTTCCGTGGGGAGTACAATAAACATGCCCATCTCTGGATGGAGAGTCTGCAGTGTCACGCTCTAGGATTTTTAGCATTGCTGTCCTCGGAGGTCACTGTTATGTTACTCACTTACCTGATTTTGTGAAAATAATATAAATCATGAAATAAGCTGTTTATCAAATGAACCTAGTTGGAGTCAATTGATACATTATTTAAGGGTTAAACTTAAAGATAATGACGACAAATCATACGAATTACAAAATAATAGCTACAAGTGTACGAAACATTCCATTCATTAAGCAAAGCGACGGTTCTGGCAGGGAACTCCCTTTAACCTTAGATCAAATCACATAAACATAAAGCATATTTTAGGCGCTTCCAATACCAGATCACAAATCGTTCAAGGTTTTTGCTAGTAATTCTTATGTGTCCCATCAATAAACAATAGTGAAAGCTGTACGTAAACGGATGTTATCTTAGCTCAAACATTATATCCCCTCTGTGCGCAGGGACGAATTCCCTTTCCCTCGCCCAGCCTCCACCTGCTTTTGGCTTCGTCATAAACGGGGAGGGGCCAGCCTATCTTCCCGTCCGCCCATGACTGCCATACGGTCAGGCTCTCCACTTCTCTGCAAGTAATGTATAGGCAGGGGTAACATCGGAAATGCGAGACCAAAGAAAAGGCAAACGGAGGTCATGTAAAAAAACAACAAAAAAAATATGTATAAAGTAGCAGTGTTGCCTCGTTATGTTTTAAAAATCATCGCATGATTTTGACTGAACAAGGGGTAACATTAGAAAGTCGAGTGGGAATACAGCAGGAATCCAATTGGTTACTACAGCCTTTATGACCAGTGGTCAATATTACAAATAATAATAATAATAATAAAAAAAAAAAACCCTCTGTTATTACTATATAAGTTCAATTGGGGTGGTTTACTGTCCAGGTGCTAGTAACATTAAACACTGCGTGTTTTTTTTTTCCGTTTTTTATTAATATGAAATGAATTGACTGAATCAATATCTATAACATTGCTGCTGGCCCAATGTTTTAGTTCTCTGCGCCCTATGCTGGATACCTATTTCCTCGGTGAAAGTGCTATCCCTTGCCTTGATGTGAGATCCAAGTTACAGTACTGGGACTTTTTTGAAAGTGCTGGGCATTGGTGGGACAGGGGGACACCCAGGATGTGTAGCACAAATGCTTTTCCTCACCACAAGGGCATTTGTTCTGCAGGTTGGAAATCCTGTACGTCTCTGCTTAAGTTTTCTACAACAAAACCACGACAAACTGGACCCTGTACTTTTAGAAATAAGAACAACCAAACCAATGTCTGTTAGTCCCCTGCCTGGAAAATAGTAGATTGTACAGTGAATGGGTCTTTTTGATGTGGAAAATCTTACTTTTCTCAGTTTCCCGCAGCTTACTCACAGGTGTAATCCAGTGCTAAGTTCAGTATGAAAGGCTATGTATGCTGTCACTGTAGCTGTTTTCAGGATGGTGATTTTTTGACTCATTAAATGGGAAACTGTATCAGTGACTTGACTTACTAAGATATTCAGCAGACACGGGTTTAGACTCATTCCCTACAGTCTTCTATTAGCCTTGGGGGGAATAAAGTGTATCTAGCTGCAACCAGCTGCTGTCAGCTCTGTGTGAAATAATATACAAGAAAAAAGGGTTACACTGTCTTAAGGTTCTGCAGTTTGCTCCAAATGTTCCCAAAGTTGTTGTGGGTCAGGGATTGGTGGTAAAGAATAGCGGGTAAGATTTATTAACTGGAGACCAAAGTTAATCTATTTTAAACATCATACCGCAACAGTGGCACAGTCCTGCTCTCCTTCACAGTGGTGTTAAAGTCCAATTGTGACTTGGAGCTGAATGAAACTGAGCAGAAGACTCAACATTCTCAAACCTAATTCACAGTTTTTAGTGGTAAGAATACATTGTAATAATTAAAGTACATTTAAGATGTTTGTTAACTGCAGTTTTATAATTGGACAGTGCATGGGGAATATTATGTACTAATTATGCTCAGTATAAACTAGTGATTAACATGCGTCATGACACTCCAATTGGCAGATCTCAAACCATTAAGACCGAGTGTGGTAAAGTTAACTGACAAGCACACAGTTTACTGTACATGATTGTGAAACTTTGCCAAAGTCTGGGATTAATGGCCGTGTTCCAGTCCTAGACCACTAGCACTTATATGTTTTAAAGGTGTGCTTTGCCCCAACCTATAAGTCCTATATACTGTACTTAACATTATTGTCAATAATATTGTATAGCCTAGACAGGCTACCTGTACACATACATCTTTTTAATTAGCCTAACATTATTTCGGTACTACATTTTAAGTGCGCAACATATAACAAATATACGGATACGTCATCAGAAATAGTCAAATTGTGAAGCTCCCAAAAAGCTAGTCAATGTTTCCAAATGCAAAGAAAGCAAGAAAGAAAGAAATATTGCAATAGCCCCTAATACTAAACAGAATAACCTTCAATTGGTTATGATCCAACCTGCAAAACAAGACCGTACATCCCTTTCCATGTAACATTCTTATAGTAGGAAAATTAATGTAGCTGCCAGCTACAAACATGAGGCCTTGCTTTGTGAGTGGGGGGTTAGCATGAACAAAACAAACTATTCAGAAATGCTGCTCAACTAATTAATTTGATTCATCATTTTTAAATCCATAAACATGTTGCATAATCAATGTAAAAAGCACGTAAAAAATAAATCATTTTACAAAGTGAATGATTACAAAAATATAAATAACTGGAACTGCTGAGATTTAATGCTGAGTTTTCATTTAATGTACTGGCTGATTTATGTGTACTGAGCTCCAGACAAATTAATACCGCGATTACAGGGGGTGGGTTGCTCGACCTATCAGAACTATGCTCTGTTATTCATTTGGACTTGCGATTACAGGGAAAACCCAGTGACTCTGGGTTTGGAAGCGAGGTAAATAACCCAAGGCAAGATGGCCAGCAGCTGGCGAGAGAGACCGGGACAAGCAAGCACGGCTGCGCAAGACAGCGGCTATTAAATAAAACAAAAATAATTGTTACGTACTCGAGGGGACATGTGTAGTTAGCTGGGGGAAACCTGGCAAAGCCAGCGTGGAGTGATGGAATAAGAGAGCCTAGCTTGGAGACCCGAGCTGAGCGGTTTAGTGGTGGTGGGAGAACGCTGCATAAGCAGCACCTTTTGTTTGTAGTTTTATTACTGTGTTTTATTTTCCTTTTTTCTTTTGCCTTTTGTTTTCCCCTTGCAATCTGACCTGCTTAATCCCTGCATCCACCTTAGGAAATGTGAGGATTTGTCTTGTTCCTCAGCCTTTTCGTAGCGAGGTTCTCAGGCTAGCCAATGATGGCTTCCATTTTCTCGGGCGTGAAAAAGATGGAGGAGAGAATCTTGGCAAGATTTTATTTCCGGGATTTTATTTTCTCATGTAGGTATACATAGGGAGATTCTGATTGATCAGGGGACAGCCTTTATGTCCCAATGCATTCAACAACTTTGGGGGTCCCTCAAAATATGTTCCATCGGGTATCGGTTTGTGATCCACAATGTGATGAGCTTGTGGAACAGTTTGATAAGACTAAAACAAAGGAAACAAAGAATGGGTCAAATTCTTCCTTATCTTCTCTTTGCTATCTGAGACGTACCACAGGCATCAACAGGCTTTTCACCCTTTGAGCTCCTGTGGGAGACAACCCTGGGGTATTCGATTCATAAAGGAAGGTAGGGAAGCAAACCAAAGCCGAGCAGAGACTATAGTAAAGCATGTGCCTGGAGTTGGTCGGTCGGTCAGTCATTTTGAGAAGATAAAGCTGGAGGCAACGCAGCATACCCAGGAGCAACAATATAATAAAAATGCTTGCATCAGGACTTTCCAACCTGGGGAGCAAGTGCTAGTACTCCTCCCCTCGTCGGAACGTAAGTGGTTTATGAAATGTTGCATTACCTCTGGCCCTCCTGTGGGCCTGGAGGCACAATGATCAGGGTCAGTTTCTCCTCACCCACAATGGACCCTACTGGTCAGGTGCTCAAGGGGACTCTTTGCCCACCAGGGGCCAATAACTTGCTGACACCCATTCTTAAGCTCCAGGAAGTGAAAAGGGAATTGGTTTGGTTGACAGATAGGAGTAAATCACTGAGCTTCAGAAGTGCTGCAATGAGGAAACTTATTGTAATTGGACATTACAAATTGTGGAATAAAGAAGTGATCAAATAATTGGGCACTCCAAGTATGCGATATACAACACATTTTGTCGGGTTCTCAGGCTGAATCTATCGTATTCTAGATTACAATTGTGTTATTAGAATTACATGTGGGTTGTGTACTGGTTTGTGAATGGTACACACACAATACGGTAGTACATTAAACAAAATTATAAAACACTTGGATAGATGTAGAGTAGCACACCCTATTGACCAAACACATGGCAGTTGCATCTCAAAAAGGAATCATCATTTCAGCACATAAATGCCTCAGAAGACAAAGACGGTGTGAATATGCCAATACAATTTAATTTACAAAAGTTAAGTGACTTGCTCAGAGTCACAGCGAGTCGGTCACTGGCAGATGTGGGATTTGAACCACTGGACCGCACTGTGTCCTTGTCAATATCAGGGGCGTAGCGTACATTGAGGCAGCAGAGGCACATTTGAAAAAATAAAAAGTACAAAAATATATCTAAAGATTTATTTATTTTAAATAAATGTGCCCACCTTATTTAAGTAGTTAACAGTGTGCAGGACTGGGTCGAATTGCTCTAACTGCCACATACAGACAACGGTAATCCAGGTGCAATGTTATTTATTTTTATAATCCAAAACGGTCAGGAGAATGAGAAGCAGGCATACAGCGCCGTTTAGTGCAACGTTTTAAATCCACAAGGTTGTTCCCGAATAGTCCCGATCTTTGCACCCACACAGTAATGCAAACCAACAAGTCTGCCACAGTGAGTCCCTAAAGTGGCTTGTTTGTGTGAAATACAGGTATGTAAAACAAAGTGAGTGTGTCCGGTTGTGCTGGCCGCTGGACAGCTCCAGATTGTGTTAAGCTCTGAACATACCAGTTATCTAAAAGACCCAAAAAACCAAAACGTCTTTTCTTCCGGTTCAGCTTAACCATAACAAGACAAATCACTTCTCTATGCCCCCTTTTGTATTGTCAATCATGACCCCTTGGTTAACTAATGCAACCACTCCTCCACTCTTTACCCCTTTTCAGGCTCCAGAATTTAGTATATTGTAGCTCCGCCCCCTTTCTAGATGGCCGACTTCTGCCAAAGATCCTGGGAATTAATTGTCTGGCCATCCAGTCCAGGGCTCTCTGTTCCCTTTAAGCAGCACCCTCACACGTCAGGAGAGTGATTTATCGCCAAAAATCAGCCATTGGTCCAAGCAGGATTTAAACTAAACACTTGCTCATAAAACCAAGCCTGCAGTACACATGTTGTTGTGCCGGTGACGAAATATTTATGGGTTAATCTGAAAAGGTCAGTTCTTCTCGAGTCTGTTCCTTTTGGCTAGGGGTCTCAAAAACCAATCTTGTATTGACCAACAAGTTAGTCTTGACCCACTGTCACTAATTTAGCACCCCATTTAAAGCATTGATCAAAATTGCACTCCTGGTTAAGGTAAGCTTTGTCCCTCTCCAAGCCATTTGGTGTCACATACTGGAGTGTACCACATTAGTGTATGCTACCATCTTGTTTATAGGCGTCTCACTGGAGTAATTTTAGTACTTGTGGAAAAGATTGGTATATCAAGTGGCCAGAAACAGTCATGTCATTGTTTCACATGAATCTCAGCAACAGCCAAGACAGATGTTAAAACATCAGTGCCACATGTATTCCACCTGAATATGTCCACGCAAGATCACAGAGTATATCAGGACTTCTGTCTGCCCTCACCCACTTCCAAACAAACAGTGGTCTGCGCAGCAGTTATACTTGTGTACAAATAGAATCCTGCAAGAGAGTAGCAACAGACTTCTAGTCTGCTATCAATCCAAAGCACTGTCCCACAGCAGGGACATTGTAGAAGTAGCAGCATCTACAGTTGCCATTGTCCAGCACCACGATTGAACTATTAAATAGGAAATCTCTACACTTGCATACTGCACAGCAGTTTATTGGCCCTTGGTCATGGCTGCTACACCATTTAGATGCAATACACTTCAAAATTGCAGACTAGGTAATGTATTTGGATAAACACAAGTAGTGAACCCTTAGGGCACTACTGAATTGCACAGCAAATGGCAATGTACCAGCGCCTTTACTGGCACCAGCAGAAGAGGTCTCGAGTGCTCAAAAAACAATGCAGCTGTCACTTCAGGGTATTAAACCTCAGTTTACTGCAACCAGCAAATCCAACATGTTGGATAAATCGGCATCTCTAATCCTACTTAGATATGTGACCCCCCTCTATTTGGTGGAGGAATTGAAATTAAGAAAACCCACAAACCACTACAGAATTAACACAAGATAAAGGTTTATTCAAGTTAGAGACTGCTTCTCTAGGACCTGACAATTTGCAAGCCAATCCATTTGAGGAAGAGCATTATAACAGATACCAGGACCAGCAAACCAAGCAGCCACAGGAGACCATGGAAGTGTGTCCAGTGCTTCTCTGCAAGAGGAAGCAAAAGTTAGTGGCAAAGCAACTGTGAGCAAGGGAGGAATACAATGAAGCTTCAGTTCTGGCTTTGGCCCAGGGGCCAGAAACTGGAGCAAACACCACATGAAACAAAAGGTAGTACGCTCACTGCAGAAGACTCAAAAATCCACTGCCCCCGGGTTTTTTCGTTTGTTCATGGGGCACAATCTCATCCAAAGTGAAGGTTCCTTCGCTGACAGCAATGAAGCCAGCATGACCAGGAGCAGCTCGCTTGTCTACGTTTGATTTCCCAGGACAGGGCTTTCCTGCACAGCGCCCTCCAGCAGATCTTGATGTGGGAACAGGCATCTCTGTGGAAGGAGAAAGATATCAAGTGCCCAAAATTTAACCAAGGGAGCAGGACTTAAATACTTCAGGGGGGACTGTCTAAATCGTTTTCACTTCTAATAAGTACGTCTGTCATTTATTAATGTTCCGAGTGGATTGTTGGTTTGAAGGTTCTCCTGAGGAAGAGTCTTTGCTGTGTTCATGTTTATACGCAAAGCCTCTGGTATGCGAAGGTATGTTTCGTGAAGGATCGTAACGTTTGTGTGCAAGGCCTTGTGTGAAGCCACTTGTGTACTTATCTATGGTTTTTCTGTCATGAATGGAGTTAGGAGCAGCTGTAGATCTGCTTTGGTCTAATATACCATTTATGACTAGGCATTTGGAAGCAAGCTTGAGTCTATACAATTGGACCACTATTAAACTCACTTCCTCATCCAAACGCTGCTTGGTCTTGTAGTCCAGGAAAAAAAACGGAGATTTTCATTTCAAAGCGTCGAGTGTGCTTGGATACAGGCATGTTATTGTGTTTGACATGGAGGCCAGCAGCACTGCTGTAATCCAGGATGTTTGGACAACTGTGGGGGAGAAATTCAGAAGGGAGTCCTACAGCTGCCAACTAGGAGGCTTGAAGTGCATGGTAGCCATATTGTAATGCTTCTAGCAGCTGCAACAGTCTAGCTTGCAAAGATTTAATTTAGATGTTTGCAGCCAGTCACCTAACCAGTTGCTGAACTGGTTAATGGTCACATCTGGCAGTTGCTGCTGGACAAATCCCTGGCATGTTGCTTTTGTCCAGACAAAGGGAGACAAATCAGGATACTCACCCTTCATAGAGGATCACCCAGGCAGCTTGAGAAGGCTGGGGATAGGCGATGCAGTAG
The DNA here is from genome assembly GCF_017654505.1 of Polyodon spathula. Taxonomy (NCBI): domain Eukaryota; kingdom Metazoa; phylum Chordata; class Actinopteri; order Acipenseriformes; family Polyodontidae; genus Polyodon; species Polyodon spathula. Next base: position 3,891 of record NW_024475656.1, on the reverse strand, counting down.
TGGACCAGCAGAACTACACTGGGGTTAGGAGGGTTCACAAGCTGCACTTCCAGATACACCTTGCTTCCAAGCAAGAATCTCAGGGGCAGATGGGACTGTGGGTAGAAGCTGGTGTAGCTGGCATCTGCAAGAGAGGTGCATCATTGGTAACACACCAGCCATTGAAAGAGGAAATTGAGCCAGTCAAATCTAGCAGTCATTACCAGACATGATGCCAAACCAGACCAAATGGGAGAAGTTACGCATCATGTTCAATTACCGGTGGCAATCCTTAACCTAACCCCAAGGGATCCAATAGCCAAGGCTGCTGATGGAGGCGATGGGTTCACCACCAAGTAACCCATGCTGGCCAAGTTTCCTTTAGAATAGCGACATTCCACATGGAAACTGCAGTGCAAAGAGGAAACAGTGAACACAAGGAATCCATTTAGTTACCAGTTGGCACAAATATTCCAGTCAGTGACAAATCCATAAAGGCTTTAACTCCGATCATGGGGTCCCCACCCACTACAACCAGCAAAGTATGCTGAAAGAGGGTTAAGCAGCTGCCTGTTCCAAGCGCATGTAGAAGAAAATTACCGATAAGGGCCATCTCTGGTAATTTGTCCATACACCTGCTGGATCCCCCGAACCAAACCACGAACTTCAGCAAGATAGATTGTAGTCTCCGCCACAGTCTACAGAAAAAAAAATGATTACAAAGTGAGAACACTGAAGCAGTTGAGGACTGTAATCAACCTGGCCAGCCCAAAACCAGTGGCATGCCAGTAGATTAGCACCCCAACACCCCCCTTAAACATATGGCTGTAAAAAGCATTGCAGCCTAGAAGTCCTAGTACTAACCCAAACCCCAGGAGGAGAGAACTTACAAAGACACGTGTCCCACAGCCAGTCACAGGAAATTTGAAGACCGCAAAGTCTGGAGTGCAGATTACAGGGACACATGAATGGTTTCCTGCAATTACTAGACTGCTCGGATCAATTTCTGGCTTGGTTGAGGTGCGGTATACGGAGAATACAAAATGCCCATCTGCAGTGCACGCTGAAAAGCAGGAAGCAAAGAAACCATTAATGCAAAATAATGAAGCCATTTACCTGAAGGACCAGTCCCCTGTACAGTAAGGGTGGAAATCAGGTCAATTATCTCCTCCACCCTCAAAGTTTTCCTATACAAGCTGTTCAAAGTTACTCTGGATAGCTCATTAGATGAGCAGTGCTATAATGTTTTCACATTGGTTCGGTATGGAGGTTTCCTTACATTGTACCCCCTTTCTGTTAAAGAATTCGTAGGTGATGGTTGTGTTATGGGACACCGGTGTGTGGCAACACCTGAGTGTAGATCCACCTGGTGTTCGTGGGACGACTGAAGCACATTAGAAGTGGGCCGGCAAGAGAGTAAACTTCAATGTTATAGGTTGTACAGGGAAGACCCTGTAGTTTAGGTGTTAATATCTTGTATAGAGGCACATTGAATTCAAGTAAAAGCAACATGATGCAGTAACAGCATTTGGCAGACAAGCAACACCAGACTTGAGCACTCTGGTATTTTGAAGAATTGTCCAGTGAACAAACACTCACCCACGTGTGGTACTAGACCAGGAACAGGACATTTAGCCTCTATATCTCCTCGCTCTCCAGTAAGAGTTGTGTAAATCACTCTCAGGATATAGAAGTTGTTCTAGAAGTGAAAAGAGAGTTGGTCATTCTTGACAGGATTTTGATCACCAATAAAAATGGGGAATCACAGCTGCAATTGCCCTCAGCTTACCAGGATCTTGACATGACAGGCCTTGTAAGGAGCAGTCAAGATGTTCTTGCCATTTTCCCTCACCAAATTGTAGCCACAAGTCTTGGGAGCACTGGTAACAGCTACCAAGTTGTTGGATTCATCTATAACAAATGCCACATTTACAGCATGCTTCCTGTTTTACAGCACCCACATTACTGTGTACCAAGCCAACTCACCCATTAAGAGGATATCTTGTAGCAGTCCCCCAGGAAGCTCCACTGTCATGCAAGTATCACTGCAGAGGACAGAAACCCCAAAGGGAGGGAGGGGGGAGCCTGTTGGTAAAGCTGCACTGGCTGGACATTTCATCTGCACCTGTACCCTTCTCCCACTAAGGGTTACATATACTAGGGTCAGGACATAATTCCCATTCTGGAAGAGAATCAAGGGAGGAGAGAGAGAGCACAAGCGAGGGTATTTACATGCATAGGAATTTTAAAAAGGAACAGTACAGAAAGCTTAACACTTACCAGCATCTTGACATCACAGGCTGTGTAAGGGGCTGTGAAGACATTCTTTCCTCTCCCATGCACCAAGCTGTAGCCACACTTTCTGCTATCATCTTGGACAGTTACCAGAGTGTTGGATTTATCTGCAAGGTTGCCATGAGATTAAGTTGCCAGGGTTATTGCCAAGCAATTTGGGTGGGAAGTTATCTGGGACAAGGCACAACCTTACCCATCACAGTACTGTTCAATTGGTCCTTCAGCAGCTCTATTTAGTCCTGATGAGGCTCTCGCAGGCAGTGGGGTTTGATTGTTGGTTTTCGTGGTGGTTGTAGAGGGAGGGGGTTGTGTGGGCACTACAGCACCGGTTGGGCATTGCATCTGAACATAAGCTTGTTGTCCAGAAGTTGTATAGCGGAGGGTCAAGATGTAGTGCTCATTCTAGAACAAGGAGGAAGTTGGCTTGATCAAAAAGTATAACCAGGAAACAAGCAAATTGCAGGTAGTTCACTCACACAGTGATCATGTCAGCAGGTGTCAAATGGCATGCTTTGAAACAACTAGAAAATCTACTAGGCACACTTCAGAACTATGAAGCCCAGTGTTTTTGTAACAATGCCTTCCACTGTTGTCCCCACTGAAGTGGGAGAACTTACCTGGACTAGTTTCAAAACTAGTCTGTTTACATTCCAAGCCTGCAGTGTTCTGATGAAGTTTCAGGATGGAGCAGCGCCTTGCTAGTTGCAAACAATACTGCCACAGAGCTGCATTAATATTACTACCACATCCAATTACTTGAAATTTCTATGGATTTCATTTACTCCCATTTCCCAGAAAAGGAGTTGTCAAGAAATGGCAAGTTACCAATCTGCCTGTGCTCCATTCTCCAAAACACATCCTTTTTGTTTTTAAAAAGAGATAAAACCTCGGGCCAAGAGGCCATAAAAGCAGGGTTTGGAATAATTGCATGTCAAAGCTTAGTCTTACCTGCCATCTGTACGCTGTCACATAAGCCCAAATTGTGAGGACGTACACGTTATTTCATTTCACACCACTTGTAGATATAAAACAGACACAGATCAGTTTGTTGGTGCATCTTGTATTTCCACTGGATCGCATCTAACCCCAGAGTAACTAAAACACATCTGCTCAGAACAATGCCACGATATCAAATTGTACTGTGTTTTGTTTTTGCTCTTATTAGGACTGAAGTCATTGCATCTTGCTCTATTGTCCCGTTATTCTTGATGTGTATTTTGTTTACAACTGCAAGTCTCCCTGGGTAAGGAAGTCTGCCAAGAACATAGAATTTTAAATTATTTGCCTTGGATGTCCCTACATAAAACCACTTGCCCCCGTGGGGGCAATATTTATGGTAGTGAAAACACAAGTACTCCAACTGATCATTCAGTATCACTGATCCACCTATTCCTCTGCTGGTGCCATCTGTTGGGAGTGCTTCTGGCATGATCTTTGTGCTCTGCAAACACAGTACATGCCGCGCTCTCTGTTCAGTCAGTGGGGATTTCTCAGCTGTAAACACTTCCTATTTGCAAGCTCCACTCAGCAGGAGATGAGGAATACCAATATACTGCGGCTTAAAGCACACGATCGGCTAAAAAAAAAAAAAAAAGGAAGTTCCTTAAAAGCCAAAAA
>NW_024475655.1:0-14025 GCF_017654505.1 Polyodon spathula | reverse complement strand
CAGCTGTAAATTAAAAAAAATTCATCTCCTGCCCCAGCACATCAGTGATATTCATCTCCTGCCCCAGCTGTAAATTAAAAAAAAAACACATCAGTGATATTCATCTCCTGCCCCAGCTGTAAATTAAAAAACACATCAGTGATATTCATCTCCTGCCCCAGCTGTAAATTAAAAAAAAACACATCAGTGATATTCATCTCCTGCCCCAGCTGTAAATTAAAAAAAACACATCAGTGATATTCATCTCCTGCCCCAGCTGTAAATTAAAAAAAAAACATCAGTGATATTCATCTCCTGCCCCAGCTGTAAATTAAAAAAAAACACATCAGTGATATTCATCTCCTGCCCCAGCTGTAAATTAAAAAACACATCAGTGATATTCATCTCCTGCCCCAGCTGTAAATTAAAAAACACATCAGTGATATTCATCTCCTGCCCCAGCTGTAAATTAAAAAAAACACATCAGTGATATTCATCTCCTGCCCCAGCTGTAAATTAAAAAAAACACATCAGTGATATTCATCTCCTGCCCCAGCTGTAAATTAAAAAAAAACACATCAGTGATATTCATCTCCTGCCCCAGCTGTAAATTAAAAAAAACATCAGTGATATTCATCTCCTGCCCCAGCTGTAAATTAAAAAAAACATCAGTGATATTCATCTCCTGCCCCAGCTGTAAATTAAAAAAAAAAAAAACACATCAGTGATATTCATCTCCTGCCCCAGCTGTAAATTAAAAAAAAACATCAGTGATATTCATCTCCTGCCCCAGCTGTAAATTAAAAAAAACATCAGTGATATTCATCTCCTGCCCCAGCTGTAAATTAAAAAACACATCAGTGATATTCATCTCCTGCCCCAGCTGTAAATTAAAAAAAACACATCAGTGATATTCATCTCCTGCCCCAGCTGTAAATTAAAAAACACATCAGTGATATTCATCTCCTGCCCCAGCTGTAAATTAAAAAAAAAAACACATCAGTGATATTCATCTCCTGCCCCAGCTGTAAATTAAAAAACACATCAGTGATATTCATCTCCTGCCCCAGCTGTAAATTAAAAAACACATCAGTGATATTCATCTCCTGCCCCAGCTGTAAATTAAAAAAAACACATCATCAGTGATATTCATCTCCTGCCCCAGCTGTAAATTAAAAAAAAACATCAGTGATATTCATCTCCTGCCCCAGCTGTAAATTAAAAAAAAAACACATCAGTGATATTCATCTCCTGCCCCAGCTGTAAATTAAAAAAAAAACACATCAGTGATATTCATCTCCTGCCCCAGCTGTAAATTAAAAAAAAAAAACACATCAGTGATATTCATCTCCTGCCCCAGCTGTAAATTAAAAAAAACATCAGTGATATTCATCTCCTGCCCCAGATGTAAATTAAAAAAAACATCAGCTGTAAATTAAAAAAAAAAACACATCAGTGATATTCATCTCCTGCCCCAGCTGTAAATTAAAAAAAACACATCAGTGATATTCATCTCCTGCCCCAGCTGTAAATTAAAAAAAACATCAGTGATATTCATCTCCTGCCCCAGCTGTAAATTAAAAAAAAAAAAACACATCAGTGATATTCATCTCCTGCCCCAGCTGTAAATTAAAAAACACATCAGTGATATTCATCTCCTGCCCCAGCTGTAAATTAAAAAACACATCAGTGATATTCATCTCCTGCCCCAGCTGTAAATTAAAAAAAACACATCAGTGATATTCATCTCCTGCCCCAGCTGTAAATTAAAAAAAAAACACATCAGTGATATTCATCTCCTGCCCCAGCTGTAAATTAAAAAAAACACATCAGTGATATTCATCTCCTGCCCCAGCTGTAAATTAAAAAAAAAACACATCAGTGATATTCATCTCCTGCCCCAGCTGTAAATTAAAAAAAACACATCAGTGATATTCATCTCCTGCCCCAGCTGTAAATTAAAAAAAACACATCAGTGATATTCATCTCCTGCCCCAGCTGTAAATTAAAAAAAACACATCAGTGATATTCATCTCCTGCCCCAGCTGTAAATTAAAAAACACATCAGTGATATTCATCTCCTGCCCCAGCTGTAAATTAAAAAAAAAACACATCAGTGATATTCATCTCCTGCCCCAGCTGTAAATTAAAAAAAAAATCAGTGATATTCACATCAGTGATATTCATCTCCTGCCCCAGCTGTAAATTAAAAAAAAAACACATCAGTGATATTCATCTCCTGCCCCAGCTGTAAATTAAAAAAAAATCAGTGATATTCACATCAGTGAAATCTCCTGCCCCAGCTGTAAATTAAAAAAAACACATCAGTGATATTCATCTCCTGCCCCAGCTGTAAATTAAAAAAAACACATCAGTGATATTCATCTCCTGCCCCAGCTGTAAATTAAAAAAAACACATCAGTGATATTCATCTCCTGCCCCAGCTGTAAATTAAAAAAAAAATCAGTGATATTCATCTCCTGCCCCAGCTGTAAATTAAAAAAAACACATCAGTGATATTCATCTCCTGCCCCAGCTGTAAATTAAAAAAAAAACACATCAGTGATATTCATCTCCTGCCCCAGCTGTAAATTAAAAAAAAAACACATCAGTGATATTCATCTCCTGCCCCAGCTGTAAATTAAAAAACACATCAGTGATATTCATCTCCTGCCCCAGCTGTAAATTAAAAAAAACACATCAGTGATATTCATCTCCTGCCCCAGCTGTAAATTAAAAAAAACACACATCAGTGATATTCATCTCCTGCCCCAGCTGTAAATTAAAAAAAACACATCAGTGTATATTGATATTCATCTCCTGCCCCAGCTGTAAATTAAAAAAAAAACACATCAGTGATATTCATCTCCTGCCCCAGCTGTAAATTAAAAAAAAAACACATCAGTGATATTCATCTCCTGCCCCAGCTGTAAATTAAAAAAAACACATCAGTGATATTCATCTCCTGCCCCAGCTGTAAATTAAAAAACACATCAGTGATATTCATCTCCTGCCCCAGCTGTAAATTAAAAAAAAACACATCAGTGATATTCATCTCCTGCCCCAGCTGTAAATTAAAAAAAACACATCAGTGATATTCATCTCCTGCCCCAGCTGTAAATTAAAAAAAACACATCAGTGATATTCATCTCCTGCCCCAGCTATAAATTAAAAAAAACATCAGTGATATTCATCTCCTGCCCCAGCTGTAAATTAAAAAAAACATCAGTGATATTCATCTCCTGCCCCAGCTGTAAATTAAAAAAAAAACATCAGTGATATTCATCTCCTGCCCCAGCTGTAAATTAAAAAAAACACATCAGTGATATTCATCTCCTGCCCCAGCTGTAAATTAAAAAAAACATCAGTGATATTCATCTCCTGCCCCAGCTGTAAATTAAAAAACACATCAGTGATATTCATCTCCTGCCCCAGCTGTAAATTAAAAAAAAAACACATCAGTGATATTCATCTCCTGCCCCAGCTGTAAATTAAAAAAAACACATCAGTGATATTCATCTCCTGCCCCAGCTGTAAATTAAAAAACACATCAGTGATATTCATCTCCTGCCCCAGCTGTAAATTAAAAAAAAAACACATCAGTGATATTCATCTCCTGCCCCAGCTGTAAATTAAAAAAAAAACACATCAGTGATATTCATCTCCTGCCCCAGCTGTAAATTAAAAAAAAACACATCAGTGATATTCATCTCCTGCCCCAGCTGTAAATTAAAAAAAAAAACATCAGTGATATTCATCTCCTGCCCCAGCTGTAAATTAAAAAAAAAACACATCAGTGATATTCATCTCCTGCCCCAGCTGTAAATTAAAAAAAATTAAAAAACACATCAGTGATATTCATCTCCTGCCCCAGCTGTAAATTAAAAAAAAACACATCAGTGATATTCATCTCCTGCCCCAGCTGTAAATTAAAAAACACATCAGTGATATTCATCTCCTGCCCCAGCTGTAAATTAAAAAAAAAACATCAGTGATATTCATCTCCTGCCCCAGCTGTAAATTAAAAAAAACACATCAGTGATATTCATCTCCTGCCCCAGCTGTAAATTAAAAAAAACACATCAGTGATATTCATCTCCTGCCCCAGCTGTAAATTAAAAAAAAAACACATCAGTGATATTCATCTCCTGCCCCAGCTGTAAATTAAAAAAAACATCAGTGATATTCATCTCCTGCCCCAGCTGTAAATTAAAAAAAAAACACATCAGTGATATTCATCTCCTGCCCCAGCTGTAAATTAAAAAAAACATCAGTGATATTCATCTCCTGCCCCAGCTGTAAATTAAAAAAAAAAAAAACACATCAGTGATATTCATCTCCTGCCCCAGCTGTAAATTAAAAAAAAAAAACATCAGTGATAAAAAATTAAAAAAAAACACATCAGTGATATTCATCTCCTGCCCCAGCTGTAAATTAAAAAAAAAAACACATCAGTGATATTCATCTCCTGCCCCAGCTGTAAATTAAAAAAAAAACACATCAGTGATATTCATCTCCTGCCCCAGCTGTAAATTAAAAAAAACACATCAGTGATATTCATCTCCTGCCCCAGCTGTAAATTAAAAAAAACACATCAGTGATATTCATCTCCTGCCCCAGCTGTAAATTAAAAAACACATCAGTGATATTCATCTCCTGCCCCAGCTGTAAATTAAAAAAAACACATCAGTGATATTCATCTCCTGCCCCAGCTGTAAATTAAAAAAAAACACATCAGTGATATTCATCTCCTGCCCCAGCTGTAAATTAAAAAAAAACACATCAGTGATATTCATCTCCTGCCCCAGCTGTAAATTAAAAAAAAAAAACACATCAGTGATATTCATCTCCTGCCCCAGCTGTAAATTAAAAAAAACACATCAGTGATATTCATCTCCTGCCCCAGCTGTAAATTAAAAAAAACACATCAGTGATATTCATCTCCTGCCCCAGCTGTAAATTAAAAAACAAATCAGTGATATTCATCTCCTGCCCCAGCTGTAAATTAAAAAAAAAACACATCAGTGATATTCATCTCCTGCCCCAGCTGTAAATTAAAAAAAACACATCAGTGATATTCATCTCCTGCCCCAGCTGTAAATTAAAAAAAAAACACATCAGTGATATTCATCTCCTGCCCCAGCTGTAAATTAAAAAAAAAACACATCAGTGATATTCATCTCCTGCCCCAGCTGTAAATTAAAAAAAAACACATCAGTGATATTCATCTCCTGCCCCAGCTGTAAATTAAAAAAAACACATCAGTGATATTCATCTCCTGCCCCAGCTGTAAATTAAAAAAAACACATCAGTGATATTCATCTCCTGCCCCAGCTGTAAATTAAAAAACACATCAGTGATATTCATCTCCTGCCCCAGCTGTAAATTAAAAAAAAAACACATCAGTGATATTCATCTCCTGCCCCAGCTGTAAATTAAAAAAAAAACACATCAGTGATATTCATCTCCTGCCCCAGCTGTAAATTAAAAAAAACACATCAGTGATAAAAAAAACACATTCATCTCTGATGATATTCATCTCCTGCCCCAGCTGTAAATTAAAAAACACATCAGTGATATTCATCTCCTGCCCCAGCTGTAAATTAAAAAAAACACATCAGTGATATTCATCTCCTGCCCCAGCTGTAAATTAAAAAAAAAACACATCAGTGATATTCATCTCCTGCCCCAGCTGTAAATTAAAAAAAACACATCAGTGATATTCATCTCCTGCCCCAGCTGTAAATTAAAAAAAACACATCAGTGATATTCATCTCCTGCCCCAGCTGTAAATTAAAAAAAACATCAGTGATATTCATCTCCTGCCCCATCTCCTGCCCCAGCTGTAAATTAAAAAAAACACATCAGTGATATTCATCTCCTGCCCCAGCTGTAAATTAAAAAAAAAAACACATCAGTGATATTCATCTCCTGCCCCAGTGTAAATATTATTCATCTCCTGCCCCAGCTGTAAATTAAAAAAAAACACATCAGTGATATTCATCTCCTGCCCCAGCTGTAAATTAAAAAAAACACATCAGTGATATTCATCTCCTGCCCCAGCTGTAAATTAAAAAACACATCAGTGATATTCATCTCCTGCCCCAGCTGTAAATTAAAAAAAAAAAAAAAAACATCAGTGATATTCATCTCCTGCCCCAGCTGTAAATTAAAAAAAACATCAGTGATATTCATCTCCTGCCCCAGCTGTAAATTAAAAAAAAAATTCACATCAGTGATATTCATCTCCTGCCCCAGCTGTAAATTAAAAAAAAAACATCAGTGATATTCATCTCCTGCCCCAGCTGTAAATTAAAAAAAACATCAGTGATATTCATCTCCTGCCCCAGCTGTAAATTAAAAAAAACATCAGTGATATTCATCTCCTGCCCCAGCTGTAAACATCAGTGATATTCATCTCCTGCCCCAGCTGTCCTGCCCCAGCTGTAAATTAAAAAAAAACACATCAGTGATATTCATCTCCTGCCCCAGCTGTAAATTAAAAAAAACATCAGTGATATTCATCTCCTGCCCCAGCTGTAAATTAAAAAAAAAACATCAGTGATATTCATCTCCTGCCCCAGCTGTAAATTAAAAAAAACACATCAGTGATATTCATCTCCTGCCCCAGCTGTAAATTAAAAAAAACACATCAGTGATATTCATCTCCTGCCCCAGCTGTAAATTAAAAAAAAACAATCAGTGATATTCATCTCCTGCCCCAGCTGTAAATTAAAAAAAACACATCAGTGATATTCATCTCCTGCCCCAGCTGTAAATTAAAAAAAACACATCAGTGAAAAAAAAACCCCAGCTGTAAATTAAAAAAACACATCAGTGATATTCATCTCCTGCCCCAGCTGTAAATTAAAAAAAAAAACACATCAGTGATATTCATCTCCTGCCCCAGCTGTAAATTAAAAAAAAACAAAGTGATATTCACATCAGTGATATTCATCTCCTGCCCCAGCTGTAAATTAAAAAAAAACACATCAGTGATATTCATCTCCTGCCCCAGCTGTAAATTAAAAAAAACATCAGTGATATTCATCTCCTGCCCCAGCTGTAAATTAAAAAAAACATCAGTGATATTCATCTCCTGCCCCAGCTGTAAATTAAAAAAAAAACATCAGTGATATTCATCTCCTGCCCCAGCTGTAAATTAAAAAAAAAACACATCAGTGATATTCATCTCCTGCCCCAGCTGTAAATTAAAAAAAAAAAACACATCAGTGATATTCATCTCCTGCCCCAGCTGTAAATTAAAAAAAACATCAGTGATATTCATCTCCTGCCCCAGCTGTAAATTAAAAAAAAAAGTGATATTCATCTCACATCAGTGATATTCATCTCCTGCCCCAGCTGTAAATTAAAAAAAAAACACATCAGTGATATTCATCTCCTGCCCCAGCTGTAAATTAAAAAAAAACACATCAGTGATATTCATCTCCTGCCCCAGCTGTAAATTAAAAAAAACACATCAGTGATATTCATCTCCTGCCCCAGCTGTAAATTAAAAAAAAAACACATCAGTGATATTCATCTCCTGCCCCAGCTGTAAATTAAAAAAAACACATCAGTCATCTCCTGCCCCAGCTGTAAATTAAAAAAAACATCAGTGATATTCACATCAGTGATATTCATCTCCTGCCCCAGCTGTAAATTAAAAAAAACATCAGTGATATTCATCTCCTGCCCCAGCTGTAAATTAAAAAAAACACATCAGTGATATTCATCAGTGATATTCATCTCCTGCCCCAGCTGTAAATTAAAAAAAAAACACATCAGTGATATTCATCTCCTGCCCCAGCTGTAAATTAAAAAAAACACATCAGTGATATTCATCTCCTGCCCCAGCTGTAAATTAAAAAAAAAAAACACATCAGTGATATTCATCTCCTGCCCCAGCTGTAAATTAAAAAAAACATCAAAAAGCTGTAAATTAAAAAAAAAAACATCAGTGATATTCATCTCCTGCCCCAGCTGTAAATTAAAAAAAAAACACATCAGTGATATTCATCTCCTGCCCCAGCTGTAAATTAAAAAAAAACACATCAGTGATATTCATCTCCTGCCCCAGCTGTAAATTAAAAAAAACACATCATCAGTGATATTCATCTCCTGCCCCAGCTGTAAATTAAAAAAAACACATCAGTGATATTCATCTCCTGCCCCAGCTGTAAATTAAAAAAAAAACACATCAGTGATATTCATCTCCTGCCCCAGCTGTAAATTAAAAAAAAAACACATCAGTGATATTCATCTCCTGCCCCAGCTGTAAATTAAAAAAAACACATCAGTGATATTCATCTCCTGCCCCAGCTGTAAATTAAAAAACACATCAGTGATATTCATCTCCTGCCCCAGCTGTAAATTAAAAAAAAAACACATCAGTGATATTCATCTCCTGCCCCAGCTGTAAATTAAAAAAAAACATCACATCAGTGATATTCATCTCCTGCCCCAGCTGTAAATCAAAAAATACCCAAATCAGTGTATGATTCTGTGTTCCGTTCACCAGCTGTAAAAAAAAAAACACATCAGTGATATTCATCTCCTGCCCCAGCTGTAAATTAAAAAAAACATCATCTCCTGCCCCAGTGATATTCATCTCCTGCCCCAGCTGTAAATTAAAAAAAACACATCAGTGATATTCATCTCCTGCCCCAGCTGTAAATTAAAAAAAAAACATCAGTGATATTCATCTCCTGCCCCAGCTGTAAATTAAAAAAAACACATCAGTGATATTCATCCTGCCCCAGCTCCTGCCCCAGCTGTAAATTAAAAAAAAAACACATCAGTGATATTCATCTCCTGCCCCAGCTGTAAATTAAAAAAAAACACATCAGTGATATTCATCTCCTGTCCCAGCTGTAAATTAAAAAAAAAAACACATCAGTGATATTCATCTCCTGCCCCAGCTGTAAATTAAAAAAAACATCAGTGATATTCATCTCCTGCCCCAGCTGTAAATTAAAAAAAACACATCAGTGATATTCATCTCCTGCCCCAGCTGTAAATTAAAAAAAAAAACACATCAGTGATATTCATCTCCTGCCCCAGCTGTAAATTAAAAAAAAAACACATCAGTGATATTCATCTCCTGCCCCAGCTGTAAATTAAAAAAAAAAAAACACATCAGTGATATTCATCTCCTGCCCCAGCTGTAAATTAAAAAAAAAACACATCAGTGATATTCATCTCCTGCCCCAGCTGTAAATTAAAAAAAACACATCAGTGATATTCATCTCCTGCCCCAGCTGTAAATTAAAAAAAAAACACATCAGTGATATTCATCTCCTGCCCCAGCTGTAAATTAAAAAAAACACATCAGTGATATTCATCTCCTGCCCCAGCTGTAAATTAAAAAAAACAAGTGATATTCATCTCCTGCCCCAGCTGTAAATTAAAAAAAAAACACATCAGTGATATTCATCTCCTGCCCCAGCTGTAAATTAAAAAAAAAATTACATCAGTGATATTCATCTCCTGCCCCAGCTGTAAATTAAAAAAAAAACACATCAGTGATATTCATCTCCTGCCCCAGCTGTAAATTAAAAAAAAAAACACATCAGTGATATTCATCTCCTGCCCCAGCTGTAAATTAAAAAAAAAAACATCAGTGATATTCATCTCCTGCCCCAGCTGTAAATTAAAAAAAACACATCAGTGATATTCATCTCCTGCCCCAGATGAAATTAAAAAACACATCAGTGATATTCATCTCCTGCCCCAGCTGTAAATTAAAAAACACATCAGTGATATTCATCTCCTGCCCCAGCTGTAAATTAAAAAAAACACATCAGTGATATTCATCTCCTGCCCCAGCTGTAAATTAAAAAAAACACATCAGTGATATTCATCTCCTGCCCCAGCCCCAGTGATATTCATGTGTAAATTAAAAAAAAACACATCAGTGATATTCATCTCCTGCCCCAGCTGTAAATTAAAAAAAAACACATCAGTGATATTCATCTCCTGCCCCAGCTGTAAATTAAAAAAAACACATCAGTGATATTCATCTCCTGCCCCAGCTGTAAATTAAAAAAAAACATCCCATCAGTGATATTCATCTCCTGCCCCAGCTGTAAATTAAAAAACACATCAGTGATATTCATCTCCTGCCCCAGCTGTAAATTAAAAAAAAAACACATCAGTGATATTCATCTCCTGCCCCAGCTGTAAATTAAAAAAAAAGTGATATTCACAAATCAGTGATATTCATCTCCTGCCCCAGCTGTAAATTAAAAAACACATCAGTGATATTCATCTCCTGCCCCAGCTGTAAATTAAAAAACACAGCTGTAAATCACATCAGTGATATTCATCTCCTGCCCCAGCTGTAAATTAAAAAAAAAACACATCAGTGATATTCATCTCCTGCCCCAGCTGTAAATTAAAAAAAAGCTGTAAATTAAAAAACACATCAGTGATATTCATCTCCTGCCCCAGCTGTAAATTAAAAAAAACACATCAGTGATATTCATCTCCTGCCCCAGCTGTAAATTAAAAAAAACACATCAGTGATATTCATCTCCTGCCCCAGCTGTAAATTAAAAAAAAAAAACACATCAGTGATATTCATCTCCTGCCCCAGCTGTAAATTAAAAAAAACACATCAGTGATATTCATCTCCTGCCCCAGCTGTAAATTAAAAAAAACACATCAGTGATATTCATCTCCTGCCCCAGCTGTAAATTAAAAAAAAAAACATCAGTGATATTCATCTCCTGCCCCAGCTGTAAATTAAAAAAAAAACATCAGTGATATTCATCTCCTGCCCCAGCTGTAAATTAAAAAAAACACATCAGTGATATTCATCTCCTGCCCCAGCTGTAAATTAAAAAAAACACATCAGTGATATTCATCTCCTGCCCCAGCTGTAAATTAAAAAAAAAACACATCAGTGATATTCATCTCCTGCCCCAGCTGTAAATTAAAAAACACATCAGTGATATTCATCTCCTGCCCCAGCTGTAAATTAAAAAAAAAACACATCAGTGATATTCATCTCCTGCCCCAGCTGTAAATTAAAAAAAACACATCAGTGATATTCATCTCCTGCCCCAGCTGTAAATTAAAAAAAACACATCAGTGATATTCATCTCCTGCCCCAGCTGTAAATTAAAAAAAACACATCAGTGATATTCATCTCCTGCCCCAGCTGTAAATTAAAAAAAAAAACACATCAGTGATATTCATCTCCTGCCCCAGCTGTAAATTAAAAAACACATCAGTGATATTCATCTCCTGCCCCAGCTGTAAATTAAAAAAAAAAAACACATCAGTGATATTCATCTCCTGCCCCAGCTGTAAATTAAAAAAAACACATCAGTGATATTCATCTCCTGCCCCAGCTGTAAATTAAAAAAAAACACATCAGTGATATTCATCTCCTGCCCCAGCTGTAAATTAAAAAAAACACATCAGTGATATTCATCTCCTGCCCCAGCTGTAAATTAAAAAAAACATCAGTGATATTCATCTCCTGCCCCAGCTGTAAATTAAAAAAAAACATCAGTGATATTCATCTCCTGCCCCAGCTGTAAATTAAAAAAAAAACACATCAGTGATATTCATCTCCTGCCCCAGCTGTAAATTAAAAAAAAACACATCAGTGATATTCATCTCCTGCCCCAGCTGTAAATTAAAAAACACATCAGTGATATTCATCTCCTGCCCCAGCTGTAAATTAAAAAAAACACATCAGTGATATTCATCTCCTGCCCCAGCTGTAAATTAAAAAAAACATCAGTGATATTCATCTCCTGCCCCAGCTGTAAATTAAAAAAAAAATCAGTGATATTCATCTCCTGCCCCAGCTGTAAATTAAAAAAAAAACACATCAGTGATATTCATCTCCTGCCCCAGCTGTAAATTAAAAAAAACATCAGTGATATTCATCTCCTGCCCCAGCTGTAAATTAAAAAAAACATCAGTGATATTCATCTCCTGCCCCAGCTGTAAATTAAAAAAAATCTCCTGCCCCAGCTGTAAATTAAAAAAAAAACACATCAGTGATATTCATCTCCTGCCCCAGCTGTAAATTAAAAAAAAACACATCAGTGATATTCATCTCCTGCCCCAGCTGTAAATTAAAAAACACATCAGTGATATTCATCTCCTGCCCCAGCTGTAAATTAAAAAAAACACATCAGTGATATTCATCTCCTGCCCCAGCTGTAAATTAAAAAAAACACATCAGTGATATTCATCTCCTGCCCCAGCTGTAAATTAAAAAACACATCAGTG
Source organism: Polyodon spathula (assembly GCF_017654505.1). NCBI lineage: Eukaryota > Metazoa > Chordata > Actinopteri > Acipenseriformes > Polyodontidae > Polyodon > Polyodon spathula. The sequence goes on along the minus strand of NW_024475655.1, from coordinate 1,794 downwards.
ATATTCATCTCCTGCCCCAGCTGTAAATTAAAAAACACATCAGTGATATTCATCTCCTGCCCCAGCTGTAAATTAAAAAAAACACATCAGTGATATTCATCTCCTGCCCCAGCTGTAAATTAAAAAAAACATCAGTGATATTCATCTCCTGCCCCAGCTGTAAATTAAAAAAAAAACACATCAGTGATATTCATCTCCTGCCCCAGCTGTAAATTAAAAAAAAACATCAGTGATATTCATCTCCTGCCCCAGCTGTAAATTAAAAAAACACATCAGTGATATTCATCTCCTGCCCCAGCTGTAAATTAAAAAAAACTGTAAATTAAAAAAAACACATCAGTGATATTCATCTCCTGCCCCAGCTGTAAATTAAAAAAACACATCAGTGATATTCATCATGCCCCAGTGTAAATTAAAAAAAACACATCAGTGATATTCATCTCCTGCCCCAGCTGTAAATTAAAAAAAAAACATCAGTGATATTCATCTCCTGCCCCAGCTGTAAATTAAAAAAAAAACACATCAGTGATATTCATCTCCTGCCCCAGCTGTAAATTAAAAAAAAAACACATCAGTGATATTCATCTCCTGCCCCTGTAAATTAAAAAAAACATCAGTGATATTCATCTCCTGCCCCAGCTGTAAATTAAAAAACACATCAGTGATATTCATCTCCTGCCCCAGCTGTAAATTAAAAAACACACATCAGTGATATTCATCTCCTGCCCCAGCTGTAAATTAAAAAAAAAACACATCAGTGATATTCATCTCCTGCCCCAGCTGTAAATTAAAAAAAACACATCACATCAGTGATATTCATCTCCTGCCCCAGCTGTAAATTAAAAAAAAAACACATCAGTGATATTCATCTCCTGCCCCAGCTGTAAATTAAAAAAAACACATCAGTGATATTCATCTCCTGCCCCAGCTGTAAATTAAAAAAACACATCAGTGATATTCATCTCCTGCCCCAGCTATAAATTAAAAAAAACACATCAGTGATATTCATCTCCTGCCCCAGCTGTAAATTAAAAAAAACACATCAGTGATATTCATCTCCTGCCCCAGCTGTAAATTAAAAAAAAACACATCAGTGATATTCATCTCCTGCCCCAGCTGTAAATTAAAAAAAAACACATCAGTGATATTCATCTCCTGCCCCAGCTGTAAATTAAAAAAAAACATCAGTGATATTCACATCAGTGATATTCATCTCCTGCCCCAGCTGTAAATTAAAACATAAATGATACTCATCTCCTGCCCCAGCTGTAAATTAAAAAAAACACATCATTGATATTCATCAGTGATATTCATCTCCTGCCCCAGCTGTAAATTAAAAAAAAACACATCAGTGATATTCATCTCCTGCCCCAGCTGTAAATTAAAAAAAACACATCAGTGATATTCATCTCCTGCCCCAGCTGTAAATTAAAAAAAAAAACACATCAGTGATATTCATCTCCTGCCCCAGCTGTAAATTAAAAAAAACAATCAGTGATATTCATCTCCTGCCCCAGCTGTAAATTAAAAAAAACACATCAGTGATATTCATCTCCTGCCCCAGCTGTAAATTAAAAAAAACACATCAGTGATATTCATCTCCTGCCCCAGCTGTAAATTAAAAAAAACACATCAGTGATATTCATCTCCTGCCCCAGCTGTAAATTAAAAAAAACACATCAGTGATATTCATCTCCTGCCCCAGCTGTAAATTAAAAAAAACACATCAGTGATATTCATCTCCTGCCCCAGCTGTAAATTAAAAAAAAAGTGATATTCACATCAGTGATATTC